>NW_021826372.1:0-2500 GCF_006345805.1 Octopus sinensis | reverse complement strand
AATAAGTACTGGGCTTACAAAGAATAAGTCCCGGGGTCGAGTTGCTCGACTAAAGGCGGTGCTCCAGCATGACCACAGTCAAATGACTGAAACAAGTAAAAAAAAAAATACACATATATATATATGTATTGTAGTTTCAGCTCAGAACTGCGGCCGTGCTGGGGCACCTCCGTTTTGCTATACTGTTATTATTGAGAGCCTCCTCTAATATGTGGCATTTGGTGAATAAGGGAGTTTGATGACGCTATCCTCCTTTGCACATCTTGCTGCGAGGCAGGTTTATCTGCGACTCTCGACAGGAAGAAGTCTAGTTTTGATTTGAAAACACCTACATTCACTTTGTGTAGGTCCTTCACGCTCTTTCGGGGAATATTAAAAAGCTGTGGGCTCCTGAAACCCAAGCTGTTGCAATAACAGGTACTGAAGCGTGATGACGTTGGTAGGATCTTTGGCACTGTGCTGTGGCGACATGGCATGACATTTGTGTAGCTTTCAATGCCAAAATTTGGAACAGTTCCTTCCAGGATCTTCCAGATGTACAGGGTGCGGTACAAATACCTCCTACATTCGAAAGGTTGACAAAAGGAAAAAGAAACAAAATTTATGGAATATTAATTTTACTGTTGTTTAAAGAAAGGGTTGCAGTTTTTGTTCATTAGCTTAATGATTTCATAATTGGCACTTGCAGAAAATTCATTAGTAACTCATAGGTGAAAGTTTAAAATATAAGAGGTATTTCTGCTGCACTCTGTATATTACTGCATTTTTAATTCTTTTATTCTTTTACTTGTTTCAGTCATTTGACTGCTGCCATGCCATGCTGGGGCATCGCTTTTAGTCGAACACATCAATCCAAGAGCCTATTCTTTGTAAGTCTAGTACTTATTTTGTCGGTTCTCTTTTGTCAAACCGCTAGGGCACGGTGACGTAAATACACCAACAAGCGATGGTGGGAGCCCAAACACAGACACACAAACACATACATACATTCATATATATGTATATATATACGATGGGCTATGACCATAGAAAGTGCGAGCCCTCTAACTGAAAAATTGTGGATTTGTATAAAGGACACATACACACACACACACACAGACATTTTGCCGTTTATATATATAGAGATGTGTGTGTGTCTATGTGTGTGCGTGTGCGTATTTGTGTGTGTGTGTTTGTGTTTTCGTTTAAGACTTATTACATATAGCAAAGTCCGCGTTTGTGCGTATGTATAAATATATATATATATATATATGCATGTGTGTGTTTGTGTATTCGTTTAAGACTTTGTTGTGTATAAAAGAATGAAGATGGTTGGTAACTACTTGTGTTTATCAGTTCCGGTTATCAATCTATCTGTCTTTCTCTTCCATTCGTACTTCCTATCTTACTCCACTCCATCGCGCATACAACACACAAAAGACACAAAAACAAAGACACACACACACACACACAGATAAAAGCTCCTTCGTACACTTTCATACACACACCTAGCTCTATGGCAGATTTCCCTGTTAGCTGCTCTAACTAGATACATCACTGTTAATGTTTAGCTGTATCAAATTAAAAAGCGTAGTTTTCTTATCTTTGATGATGTCTTGTAATAAATATTTGTCTGATTCTTTATCTTCTTCCTAACAATGTGTCTGAATGCCTTCTCAGAATATTCAGTTTTTTTTAATGCGAGTTGTCACTGTGTGTACGTCAGTTTACTAGAAGAACAGATACGTATAATATAACAATATATATATATATATATATATATATATATATATATATATATATTATATATATATATATATATATATATATATATATACACATATATATATTTATATATATGTATTATGTGTGTGTATATAATTGTATATATATATGTATATATATAGTATATATATATATATATATATATATATAGGCGCAGGAGTGGCTGTGTGGTAAGTAGCTTGCTTACCAACCACATGGTTCCGGGTTCAGTCCCACTGCGTGGCATCTTGGGCAAGTGTCTTCTGCTATAGCCTCGGGCCGACCAATGCCGTGTGAGTGGATTTGGTAGACGGAAACTGAAAGAAGCCTGTCGCATATATGTATATATATATGTATGTGTGTGTATGTGTTTGTGTGTCTGTGTTTTTCCCCCTAGCATTGCTTGACAACCGATGCTGGTGTGTTTATGTCCCCGTCACTTAGCGGTTCGGCAAAAAGAGAACGATAGAATAAGTACTGGGCTTACAAAGAATGAGTCCCGGGTTCGAGTTGCTCGATTAAAGGCGGTGCTCCAGCATGGCCGCAGTCAAATGACTGAAACAAGTAAAAGAGAAAGAGAGAAATATATATGTATATATGTACATATATATATATATACGTATGCATGTGTATATATACATACATGCAAACACAGAAAACACACTCATACATACATATACTTAGGCATTCACATTTCTCTAATTCTTTGTCTGTTACAATACTTCTTTGAATGACTTGATTATTATTATTATTATTA
>NW_021826371.1:5000-12946 GCF_006345805.1 Octopus sinensis | reverse complement strand
ACTGTGTCAAAATGCCACACCTTAAAGTAAATGTAAAGTACATCTGCTAAGAAACACCTTGAAAACACCTGAATATTCATTTTGTTTACACATATGCACCGCAGATTCAAACACATCCGCACATATACAATTGAATGACTGAATGTCGTATGCTTATGCAGCAGATACATGCGCACCCGGGTTGCAGATTGATATGTACACGCGCATGCGCATACACTGTTCTTTTATGAAACGCTTCCTCCTGCTCCTATCATGCCCGATCCTGTTCTTATAGATTGGACAGAATTGCTTGTAAAATATGTCTGTGTGTATAGATATATAGATATATATGTGGGTGAATATGCTCGTGCGTATTTTATACATATTTATGTGGGTTTATATATAGACGCACGCACACACACGCACACACACACACACACAATCACGCACTCACACAAACACACACATAATGAAATGGAGTGTGTGTATATATGACAGACAGAGAGACAGACAGACAGACAGATAGATAGATAGATAGATAGATAGATAGATAGATAGATAGATAGATAGATAGATAGATAGATAGATAGAAGGATAGATAGATAGATAGATAGATAGATAGATAGACAGATAGATAGATAGATAGAAGGATAGATAGATAGATAGATAGATGATAGATAGATAGATAGATAGATAGATAGATAGATAGATAGATAGATAGATAGAAGGATAGATAGATAGATAGATAGATAGATGATAGATAGATAGATAGATAGATAGATAGATAGACAGACAGACAGACAGACAGGCAGGCAGGCAGGCAGCCAGGCAGATAGATAGATAGATAGATAGATAGATAGATAGATAGATAGATAGATAGATAGATAGATAGATAGATAGATAGATAGATAGATAGATGTGTAACATCTGTGGAGAAGTTTGAATGTGCATACGTGACTGTGTGTGTGCGTGCGTGTGTATTTGTGTGTTTCTAGTCTCTTTCACTCTTTAGCTTTCCTTTCTCTCTAGTTATTCTTTTAACTGTTTGTCCATTTTCTTTTTTTTTTTTCTTTTTTCCATCAATTTATCAATTTTTGTCTGTCAAACTATCTGAATGGCTATCCGTTACCTCTCTTTGTGCCAGTCTGTCACTCTTCTCTCTGACTCTCTGACTCTCTCTCTCTCTCTTTCTCTGTTTGTCTCTCTCTCTCTCTCTCTCTCTCTTTCTATGTCTGTCTCTCTCTCTTTCTCTCACTCTCTCTCTCACTAGACTCTTCATTCAGACTCGGGTAAATTCGTTCAATTAAAATTCTTCAAGACGGTGCTCCAGCATGGCCACAGTCTAATGACTGAAACAAATAAAAAGATCCAAGGAAAATGATATTGAACATACCATTACATCAAGAAAGCGAAAAGCAAAATAATGGACAATATTGCTATAAAAATATTTCAAAACTAATTATTGTAAATAAAATATAATAAATATTGGTTTTACAGCTTGGTACAAGGCAAGCAAGTTCAGTGGACGAGTTAAGTCGATTACATCGACCCCTGTGTTCAAATGGTCTTTATTTTATTGACTCCGAAATTATGAAAGGCAATGTCGACCCCGACTTCGCAATTTGCCCGACTTGCTAACGATTCGATTCTGCCAGCTCGCCGCCTTAAAATGTAATAAATATTAAAAGCAAAACCGCGCACAAACAGGTGAAATTTTTGTATTGCGGAAAAACTTTGTATCTTCGCACCATTATGCAACATTCTAAACAAAGAGCTGAGACATTTTCTTCGTGTCTACACGGAAAAAAATTCATCCTGAAGAGAATTCGAAATCGAAATATCAAAAGTTTTAGATTAAAGAAAGTCACTACACTAAGGCACTTATTACATCCAATACCACTACCATCACGGTCACCATCACCACTGCCAACACAATTACCACTGTTACGACCATTGGTACAAGGGCAACAATAGCACGACCATCTTTATCTCAACCATCACAATCATTGCCACCACGTCCACTACCACTGTCACTACTACAATCATGCGACTACTACTACTACTACCACCATCATCACCACCATCACCACCATCACCACCACTACCACCATCAGCACTAAAGCCATCATTACCAACACCTCACCATCACCACTACGACCATTATCACCACCACAATCACCATCACCATCAATACCACCATCGCTATCACAACTACTATAACCATCACATCCCCATCACCACTACCACCACCACCACCATGAACAGCCATCACCACCACCATGCACAGCCATCACCACCACCATGCACAGCCATCACCACCACCATGCACAGCCATCACCACCACTGCCGCCGCCGCCACCACCACCGCCACTACCACCACCATGATCACCACCACCACCTCCACCATTACCACCACCATCACTATCACAACTACTATGACCATCACACCCCCGTCACCACTATCACCATTGTCATCCCACCATGCCCAGCCATCACCACCGACGCCGCCACCACCGCCACTACCACCACTACCATCACTATCACAACTTCTATGACCATCACACCCCGTCACCTCCATCACCATTGTCATCCCACCACTACCATCACCACCATGCCCAGTCATCACCACCACTACCACCACCACCATTACCACCACCATCACTATCACAACTACGATGACCAACACACACCCGTCACCTCCATCACCATTGTCACCCCACCACCACCGCCACTGTTACAATCCCTTACACTTTAAGTGCTTTCCAACATGGATTTACTCCTTATAGATAATAATAAATATAATCACAGCCATTAAAACACAACCAATGAAACTGGACACCGATTTTTTTGGCCTCAACTCTCCATCTCGTTTCTCCTCATAACCAATAATACAGCCAGAGATCGATTTAAAAGAAAAAAAGAAAAAGACACGAGGAAAGGAAGTGATTGAATTCGATCTGAACTGTTACTAATTGTTTGTGTGTCTTTACGCTTTATTATTTAATATTTTCTTTATATTTTTCGTATGTTTGTGTTCTGTTTTTTTTTTCCTTTTCTTGTTGGTTTCTGGAAAAGAAAAAAAAAAAAACATTATATCGTACTGTTGTATTTGTATTTATATTAGTATCACTATGGTGATAACATGTGTATGTATCATACGTGTTGTGTGTGTGTGAGAGAGAGAGTGTGTGCGTGTGTTTCTGTGATTTTATGTATCCTGGAGTGAAGTGTTATTTACCCACTTTCACCTACCTCCCAACCAGCCAACAAACCTACCGTCTATTTTATCCAGCTGTTTATATTCTCGCTGTGTCGATTTATCTCCCCCTGCCTATCTTCCTTACGTCCCCTCCTCCCTTCTCTCTCCCTATCCTTCAGTGCATATACTTTATATATATATATACACAAACTCACATATACACACGCACACGTACTTTTGTATGTATGCATTTATAAATGCACATATGTGTATGTGAGTGTGTGCATGTATGAGGGTGTGGGTATTTATGTATGTATGTATATGTGTGTATATATATATATATATAGGAAGAATTCGCAAAAAAAAAACAAAAGACGAAGACAGGTGGTGTAGTATAACGCCCGGGAAGTGAGAAAGTCTTTAACGTTTCGAGCCTACGCTCTTCCACAGAAAGGAACACAGAAAGAAACAAGGAGAGAAAATAAAGAAAGTGTTGTGGCTAGCGATCTATCATGGCAATCTATATATATATATATATATATATATATATATATATATATACACGCGCACACATAGAGTAGGTGAAAAGTAAGTAGGCATTAAAAATTGGTAATAAAATCCATAATCCTTTTACAAATTTATTGAAATAAATGATAGATGTTCTTTGTTACATGCGAAAATTAAAGTAAATCTTCAGATTTCAATGTAAGCACCGGCGGTGGCGTAATCCACTTTCCTCAAATGGCCCCAGGGATGGAATGAACAGCCTTCTGAAAGACGTCGTCTGGGATATCATTGAGAACCTCCTGAATCCGTGTCTCCAAGTAAACCAGTGTGCGAGGTTTTGCCTTGTACACCTCCTCTTTTGTGTAACTCCACAGGTGAAAATTACATGAAGGGAGATCTGGACTTTCTGGACTTCTGCAGTCACAGTCTTTAGGCTTTAACTCCTGGACGTAATAGGGTTTCTATGGACGAAAATTCAATTCTTTATGCAACAAGTACATATTGTATGTCTTGCTAGTCCACTGTCACGAGCTGCTTCACGTGTTGATTTTTGTAGGCTACGATTAAACATTTCTTACACTTTTGCTACGTTCTCCACTGATCGGGATGTGGTTGGATCGCCAATTCTTTCTGCATTCTTCACAGAGTCCATAGTCACCAGCTTCGCATGACAACTTTTTATTCTCTCCGGGCGTAGTGTTGCATGCTTACTTTTCCATGCACGCCAAAACAATGGAATTCCACACTTCATAGCGTGCTCCTATCTTAGCTCGTTCCTGAACAGTTGAGCAACCGGCCATCAGGAAAATAAGAAATAAGACAATAAGAAAATAAAAGGATCACTAAAGTACGGCTCCCATGTTGAGGGGACAAACACAAGTACAGCTCGATGTTGGGGGGGACAAACACAGACACACAAACATATACACACACACACGCATATATATACATATATACGACGGGCTTCTTTCAGTTTCCGTCTACCAAATCCACTCACAAGGCTTTGGTCGGCCCGAGGCTATAGTAAAAGACACTGGCCCAAGGTGCCACGCAGTAGGACTGAACCAGGAGTCGTGTGGTTTGTAAGCAAGCTACTTACCACACAGCCACTCCTACACCTAAAAAAAATAATAAGTGCTTTTAGAAGAGAAAATTAGATTCAAAGAGTTCAATTGTAAACAACAAAAATATACTGAAAATGAAGAAAGAAAAACAATGGGGTGTGGGGATGGACCAATGAAGTGTCCCACCAGGTATTTATTATTTTTTTTACAAAAATGAAAAGTGTATTTTTATACATATCTTGAGTTTAGTTTATTTGAATTCTTGAAATTCAAAAGAGTATCCATAGGAACGGAATTTCGGATCGTTTCTCGAAATTACTGGGTATTCTTTATAATTTTCGTAAATGCGGAATTTCGTAACGTAAAAAAAGCTTATATATGTGTGTGTGGTTGGGAGAGAGTGTGTGAGGAGAGGTGCGTTTATGTGGAAGACAATGGACAAGATGGTCGTCATATACAAAAGCCATCGTGAATACTAAATGCGCAGTCTTCAACGATCATACGCATTTATGTGTATGTGTGTGTGTGTGTGACAGAGAGAGAGAGAGAGAGAGAAAGAAAGAGAGATAGTGTGTGTGTGTGCATGCGTGTGTGTGTGTGTGCGCGTACGTGTGTGTGTATGTGTGTGCATTCGTGTGTGTGTGTGCATGCGTGTGTGTGTGTGCATGCGTGTGTGTGTGTGTATGCGTGTGATGCATGCGTGTGTATGTGTGCATGCGTGTGTGTGCGTGCCTGTGTGTGTGTGTGTGCGCGTACGTGTGTGTGTATGTGTGTGCATTCGTGTGTATGTGTGCATGCGTGTGTGTGTGTGCATGCGTGTGTGTGTGTGCGCGTACGTGTGTGTGTATGTGTGTGCATTCGTGTGTATGTGTGCATGCGTGTGTGTGTGTGCATGCGTGTGTGTGCATGCCTGTGTGTGTGCGTGCGAACGTTTGTGCATGTTTGAGAGCGCGAGCGCGCGTGTGCATGCATCTGTATGTGCGTGTACGTATGTATGTTTGTGTGTGTGTGTGTATGTGTATACATGCGTGTGTGTGCAAGCGGACATTTGTGTGTGCTTGTGTGTGCGTGAGAGTGTGTGTGTGTGTGTGTGTGTGTGTGTGTGTGCATGTACGTATATGCGTGTGCATGCATGTGTGTGTGAGAAAAAGAGAGATTGTGTGTGTGTTTGTGTGGGGGATACATGCTTGTGTGTGTGCGTGTATTTGCGTGTGCGCGTGCATGTGTGTGTTTGTGTCTATATGTGTATGTGTGTGTGTATGTGCGCGCATACATTCATACATACATGTGTATATACAGATAAATACACGTGGATGTTTGTATATATTAGTGTGTGTGTGGAAAACCAGACAGGTAGACAGACAGGCAGGCAGACAGGCAGGCAGACAGACAGGCAGGCCGTCAGGCAGACAGACAAGTACTGTGTTGATGGTGGTGCAGTGATCGTGGTTGCGGTGTTTTAATGACTATTGTAATATTGGTGGTTGTTCTAGATATGATGATAGTTATTGTGAGAGAGAGAGAGAGAGAGAGAAAGAGGGAGAGAGAGAAAGAGACAGAGCGGTGGTTATAGTGGTGGTGGTGGTGGTGGTGGTGGCGGCGGCGGAGGCGGTGGAGGCGGCGGCGGTGGTGGTGGTGGCGGTGGTGGTGGTGGTGGTGATGGTGGTAGTAGTGGCGGTGGTGGTGGTGGCGGCGGCGGCGGTGGTGGTGGTAGTAGTAGTGGCGGTGGTGGTGGTGGTGGTGGCAGTGGCGGTGGTGGTAATAGTCTTGAGGGGGAAAATGTCGGTAAAGACGACGGTGGGTGAAGGTCCTTCTGTCGAGAACTGGGAGGTGGTGTCAGTACATATATATATACATATAATAATAACCGTTTAAAACAGCGATTGGTGGCGAATAAAAGAAAAAAAGGCACTGCAAGGAAATGACGAGAAGAGAAAGTGGCTGGAGGATGAGTTTAGTTAGGAAGCGGCTCTGCAAAACAAACAGGAACCAATTCGAAGACGCCAGCTTCAGCTAAATGAAGGCGAATGGCTGGTAAAGTATGGAAGCTCACTCGGAACAAAATATCGTCATGCGATATAAAACTATGTGAATGACATTTATTTTTGTTTTACTCTTTTACTCTTTTACTTGTTTCAGTCATTTGACTGCGGCCATGCTGGAGCACCGCCTTTAATCGAGCAAATCGACCCCGGGACTTATTCTTTGTAAGCCCAGTACTTATTCTATCGGTCTCTTTTTTGCCGAACCGCTAAGTAACGGGGACGTAAACACACCAGCATCGGTTGTCAAGCAATGCTAGAAGGACAAACACAGACACACAAACACACATATATATATATATATATACATATATACGATAGGCTTCTTTCAGTTTCCGTCTACCAAATCCACTCACAAGGCATTGGTCGGCCCGGGGCTATAGCAGAAGACACTTGCCCGAGATGCCACGCAGTGGGACTGAACCCGGAACCATGTGGTTGGTTAGCAAGCTACTTACCACACAGCCACTCCTGCGCCTATACATATATATATATTAGAAGGTTTGGAGATGATGTACAGGTATTTTATATTAGAAGAAATGAGGTACTCAGAAATTCGGATGGTTTTTATATTTACAGATATTTATTTGTATATACATATACGTATATACAAATATTTCTTAATTGCCCACAAGGGGCTAAACACAGAGAGATCAAACAAGGACAGACAAGAGGGATAAAGTCGATTACATCGACCCCTGTGCGTAACTGGTACTTAATTTATCGACCCCGAAAGGATGAAAGACAAAGTCGACCTCGGCGGAATTTGAACTCACAACGTAACGGCAGACGAAATACGGCTACGCATTTCGCCCGGCGTGCTAACGTTTCTTCCAGCTCGCCGCCTATATATCTTATATCATATATTATATATTAGCGCTTTCGTCCATTTTGGTGGAGTTTTCAAAAGTTCAATTTGAAAGATATATATATATCTATGTATGTATGTATGTATGTATGTATGTATGTATGTATGTATGTAATGAATATAACAATGTAATATTTGTGTGCGCTTACATACATACGCATGCTAATATACACACAGACACAGACTCACACGTTTATAGATAGATAGATAGATAGATAGATAGATAGATAGATAGATAGATAGATAGATAGATAGATAGCCAAACAGACAGATAAGATAAGATAAGA
>NW_021826370.1:10000-12971 GCF_006345805.1 Octopus sinensis | reverse complement strand
TCTGGCCTGCATGAATGGCCTCCGCAGATAGGTGTGGAGGTCATAAGGTTATCCATGTTGCAAAAACTGAAAAAAACTGAAAGAGGAGTATCGTTTATGGCCGGGTGACCCTGATACGTCATACGCCTCATTTTTTAATGAGGCATGGGGAATGGCGGGATTTGGGGTCATAAGCGATTTTGAAGTTGATGGACATTAATATTAAATGGTAAGAGGTTTTGAAAAATTAGTCAATAGACTATATAACATTCATATAAAGATACAGTGTACATTTAAACACATTAAGAGTTTTCCATCATAGGAATCCTTTACGCTAGAAAGAACAGCTAAAGTCCAAGGGATAAATTCACGAAGAGAATGAAAAATAAAAACATTTACCATTTCTTTCCTGGACCATGGAATTAGGATTTTTTCCTTAATTAGTTGTTCGGATATTAGCTGTTCCTTCTAGCGTAAGGGAGTCCTACGATGGAAAACGTTTAATGTGTTTAAATGTACACTGTATATTATATGAATAATATATAGTCTATTGACAAATTTTTCTATACACTAGGCCACTGGTAGTAAAAATTTCTAAAATCTTTATTACCCTGATATTATTAATTATGTATAATGATTTCTGGTAAATTCGTTCAAAAAAATTGCCGGCATCTGTTTTTGCTGCCGACAAAATAGACTGCGCTTGCGTGGTGGATTTGAAAAAAATTATAAGCAAAAAATATATAAGCAAGAGGTACTTGCTGGATTGGCCTCGTCTTTATATACTTAATCTTGGCGTCCATGCTGAAGAAGACTTCACCTGGCAAAGTATTTTATTTACTAGAATAAGTCAGATATCATGGTAAATGTTTTTATTTTTACATTCCCTTCGAGAATTTATCCCTAATTAGTGGTTTGGACTTTAGCTGTTCTTTCTAGCGTAAAGATGGAAACCTCTTAATGTGTTTAAATGTACACTGTATTTTATATGAATAATAAATAGTCTATTGACTAATTTTTCTATACGCTAGGCCACTGGTAGTAAAAATTTCTAAAACCTTTATTACCCTGATATGTATATATATATATATATATATATAATATATATATATATATAATATATATAATATATATATATATTGTCTGCGTTCGTGTGTTTATATATATATATTATATATAAATATTTGTCTGCGTTCGTGTTGTGTTTTATATATATATATATATAATATATATATATATATATATTATATATATATATATATAACATTATATATATATGTGTGTATATATGTACGTATATGTGGCATTCAGAAAATAATTAACAAAACACGCTTTTTAGGTTTTTATGTTGACCTGACATTCCAGACATTCTTGACATTCGGATATTTGAGACATCCATGACATTCCTGACATTTCAGACATTCCAACATTCCTGACATTCCAGACATTCTAGCCATTCCAGACATTCTAGACATTTCTGACATTCCGGACATCACTGCCATTCCAGAATTTCTTGATATTCCAGACATTCCTGGCATTCCAGACATTCCCGACATTCCTGACATTTTTGAAATTCCTGACATTCCAGACATTCCAGACATTCCGACATTCCTGACATTCCTGACATTGCAGACATTCGTTAACGTCAAATAATTTAACGTGACGTTATTTGACGTTATTTGACGTTGCTTTAAATGACATGAAAGGACGTGACGTGGGATGGCCTGAAATGACGTGACGTTAAGTGACGTTAAATTACGCGGCATGATGTGACGTTAAACTACGTTAAATGACATTCCTGACAATTCTGACATTTCTGACATTCAGGAATGTCTGGAATGTCAGGAATGTCAGGAATGTCGAGAATGTTAGGAATGTCGGGAATGTCTGGAATGTCGGGAATGTCAGGAATGTCAGGCATGTCGGGAATGTCAGGAATGTCTGAAAAAGCAAGCACTAAGTCCTGGGCAGACCTAAGTACCCTAAATATATCTAAAAGAGAAAATCTTCGGCACATCTCGAGACACGTATTTATCGCTGAAGAGGGGAAAATTCTTATGGATTAACCCCGAAATTGGGAACAATACGGTAATAACGGATTTTTTAGAAATTTCTATCGGTTTGTTTCGAGACGCATAAATAATAATGGTTATTGACAATTTTGTCTTTTTTTCGGCATATTTGGCATTAGAATTTTTCTTTTGCCCTTATTTTGTAAGTTATTTATAAATTTAACCTTTAAAGGTTCTTTTTGATATGCTGGCCATCGATAAAATTATTTTTCGAAAAAAAAATTTATCCTACATTAGTTATAAAGTTAATAGTGTTCACTTCCGGATTCTCTCTGTGAAAGTTTCTAGATCGAATCACACGTGTCTCGAGATGTGCCGAAGATTTTCTATTTTGGATATATTTAGGGTACTTAGGTCTGCCCAGGACTTAGTGCTTCCTTTTTCAATGGGTATGAGTAAGTATTCCATTTATATCTTACGTATTTTTCGCTGAAGAGGGGAAAATTCTTATGGAATAATCCCGAAATTGGGACCAATACGGTAATAACGGATTTTTTAGAAATTTCTATCGGTTTGTTTCGAGACGCATAAATTATAATGGTTATTGACAATTTTGTCTTTTTTTCGGCATATTTGGCATTAGAATTTTTCTTTTGCTCTTATTTTGTAAATTATATATATATATATATATATATATATATATTAATATATATATATATAATATATATATATATATATATATATATATATATATATATATATATATATTATATATATAATACATGCATAGGTTCTTACAAATGCACATGTATAAGTATTTGCGTCTACTCGCATGTGCATATAGATATTCATATATTTATATATATGCCAATATTACACATGTATACGCGTAGAAATATACACAGACACAGGCAAATGTAAATTTATAACTAGTTGCAGTTGGTTAACTTCTGTTAGTCTGAAATTTTAAAGTTTTGGAA
>NW_021826370.1:0-5000 GCF_006345805.1 Octopus sinensis | reverse complement strand
TTTTTCACTTTCCTGAGGAGAAGATTGCATTGTTTATACCATTTATTCTTTTGAATAGTTCAGTGGAATTTCGAAACATGTGTCGAAAGTAAAATATTTGATTACACCTGCGTTAAACTCCATTTATTTATTATATATATATAATATATATATATATATAATATATAGTCACGTTTGAGTTCTATTTTCCTGTTTGCATACATACATAGATACATACATATACATACATACATACATACATACATACATACATACATGCATACATACATACATACATTACATACATATATATTATATATATATATATATATATATATATATATATATATATATAATATATATATATATTATAGGCTTAGCGGTATTTTGTCCGTCTTTACGTTTTGAGTTCAGTTTCTACCGAGGTAGACTTGACTTTTAGTCTTTTGGCGTCGATAAAATAAGTACCAGTGAAGCACTGGGATCGATGTAATCCCGTCACCGATCCTGCTAGCCTAGTACCAAAATTTGAAACCAATATTCATGAAAACATGATTTTTGTGTGCCTTGAGAAGCTTTGAATTCTGCGCTTTCGCTCAAGAACATATCTACTCCCCCCACTGCAATCTTCTACATAGTTTCTGCCTACCGAACTTTGCTCAAAAGTCTTAGGTTGACTCGAGATTATGATAGAAGATACTTGCCCTATGTGTTATTGCTATGACGTAAGTATACATGTCTGGTGTAAAATGGTATTACACAAACAAATAGTTGGTTGGGTTATCTAAAAATATCCTATCACAGAAATATATATCAACACAGAATGCACTCCGTACTACTCGAACATAGGTACGATACTCAGCGTCCTCTTTTTATTAGGCACACAGACCCGGACACAGAGGGGACGGCACAAGGACAGACAGAATAATACAAGTGGGGACAAAAACATGAAACGGATGAATGAAAATGGATTATAATTAATGAAGGTGTAATGGCTACACGAACCCCACTCTCGAGCAGTACCATTCAACTGTTTTTATTTAAGTTTTTATATCTTTTTTTTTCTATTGTTGTATCATGTGTGTAGTCTTTCCAAAAATATTAAAAAGCTCATTTACGTTTCACCAGTTTATATACGGTTTCAAATCGTCATAGTTCACGACTGGAGGTAGGTCATCATATTCCACCTCCACTAAAAAGTAAGAATGGCGTGGAATTAAACAAGTTCGAGAACAATAACAACATCAACAACGGTGGAAACAACGACGACAGGGTTAAGCGGTTGCTTGCGTTTGAACATAGTTAAATAAGAGCCAAAGAATGAAATGGAAACAGCTGGAAATCACAACTTCAGATCGCATCTACCACCTTAAAGAAAGGAAGGACACATTGGATTGTTTGGAAGATATAGTTCTGTATGAACAAAAAAGGGGATGATCATGGCTGGAACGCCTTTGAGCACACGTTTGCTCGTTTGGGACTGAGCTGGGGCTAAAAAAAGTTAAGAAGAAAAATTAGTTGCAACAGATGATGTGGTAGTAGCGGAAGAAGGCGAAAAAGAAAGTACGCCATCGCACCCCCCACCATAAGCGCCATCGCCAACATCAGAGCCAATACTAACATAATCGCGAAGATCTAATACCATCATCAATACTAACCCACTAACACAAATAATGAATGGCACCATCAATACCATACGAGACAATACTCTGCCTGTTATGCACACTCAACATCAATACAATACAAAAATATTAAAACGCAATAATACATTTCCATCTCCACCCTTACCTTCTGCACCTCACATCACGATCACCTACAACAATGCATCTTAATATAACTGCTGCCAGTTCGCCACGACTTATTATCTAGAGTTTGTTCAGCGTGTATTTCAAGCTAAGCTGAAACTGTCGTTGATGAATCAACAAAATGGACGCTATTATCGACAAACGAACGATTTGCCGTTCGTTATCTTGCTTTGCGTCTCAACGGCAGCATATATTAGTCAAGGGTTATGCAACGTAGTTCAGAATGAATATCGGCAAATCTTGTGCTCGTGTTCATGCGGCGCCTTAACCTGATCCGGAAACATTTCACCACAGGACACATATATTCCAAGCTACATGACTGGCAAAATGTAAAGGTTATCTATAGTTGCATGACTATCAGTAAATCAGTAAATCCCGTGTTCAATAGTCGTATTAATGCTGTTAATACATCAGTTTTGTTTTGTTCGTTTGTTAGTATGTTCTGAAAATGGCTTCATAATGGTTAAAAATAGAGTTATTTAAGAGAATTTGTTCGTGATAACGCTGTAGCATAAATGTTAATGAGACAAACAGATAAATAGACTGATTTGTGTCACCAATTTATTACTTATTTACAGAAGAATGTATGGATAGATAGTCAAACAAATGGGACATTTGATAGATAAATAGAAAGATAGACGGGAATGTACGTGTTGTATACAAGCAAGGGTATTTGATAATTTGATACACACAGACACACACACATACACATACACACATATACATACAAACAGACACACATATATATTTATATAGCTAATATATAATTGAGAGTGTATGTGTGTATGTGTGCATGTATATGTCGCCGAAAGGCTCCGAAGCGGAGAAAAACGAATTTGATTTCCGAAATCTACGTCACAAGGGGAAGGTTTTTGATTAGTAGTTATCAAAACGTATAATTTGCCTCTTTGTCCCTCTGCGTCTCTCTATCCTTTATGCTTTCTCCCTCTCTCTTTCTAGATGCCTATCACACTGTTTCTTTCTCTCTGTATTTCTCTCTCTCACTATTTCTCTTTCTCTCTCTCTATTTCTCTCTCTCTCCCTATATATATATATATATATATAGATATATATTATATATAGATATATATATTATAATACTTAATTAACAAGATGTATAATATTGGATTAAAAAGCTTTTGATAAAAAAAAAAATCTTGATTGGTGCCCTTGGAATAGACACCAAAATTTTCCTCTCCAAGGTTTTTTTTTATCTAATGTTCTACATGCTGTTATTTATATCTTTATTTACTTCAATTTAAAACGATTCCTTTCATATCTCTCGAAGTTTCCGACAAAAAATTCTGATAATATGAACTATACATACATACATACATACATACATACATACATACATACATACATACATACATACATACATATACACACACACACACACACACCACACACACACACACACACACACACACACACCACACACACACACACACACACACAAAGGAGCACTCCGTCTGTTACGACGACGATAGTCCCAGCTGATACCATCAACGGAACAGCCTGCTCGAGAAATTAACGTGCAGGTGACTGAGCACACAAACATACGTGTTCCCTTAAGTAGTTTTCGGGGAGATTCAGTGTGACACAGAGTGTGACAAGGCTGGCCCTTTGAAATGCAAGTACAACAGAAACAGGAAGAAAGAGTGAGAGAAAGTTGTGGTGAAAGAGTACAGCAGACTTCACCACCACCCCCTGCCGGAGCCTCGTGGAGATTTAGGTGTTTTTAGCTCAATAATCACTCACAACGCACGGTCTGAGAATCGAAACCGCGATCTTACGACCGCGAGTCTGCTGCCCTAACCACTGGGCCATTGCACCTCTACAATATGTTGGCGCGCTACATAACTAATCCGGGAACTTTTGATATCATCTCATATATGTACATATCTACTATCTATCTATCTATCTATCTATCTATCTATCTATCTATCTATCTATCTATCTATCTATCTATCTATCTATCTATCTATCTATCTGTCTATCTATCTATCTATCTATCTATCTATCTATCTATCTATCTATCTATCTATCTATCTATCTACATGACATGCATATATATATATATATATATTATATATATATATATATATATATATATATACATATATAGGCGCAGGAGTGGCTGTGTGGTAAGTAGCTTGCTTACCAACCATGGTTCCGGGTTCAGTCCCACTGCGCGGCATCTTGGGCAGTGCCTTCTGCTATATCCCCGGGCCGACCAATGCCTTGTGGAGTGGATTTGGTAGACGGAAACTGAAAGAAGCCTGTCGTATATATGTATATATATATGTGTATGTGTGTTTATATTTTTTGTGTCTGTGTTTGTCCCCCTAGCATTGCTTGACAACCGATGCTGGTGTGTTTCGTCCCCGTCACTTAGCGTTCGGCAAAGAGACCGATAGAATAAGTACTGGGCTTACAAAGAATAGTCCCGGGTTGATTTGATCGACCATAGGCGGTGCTCCAGCATGGCCGCAGTCAAATGACTGAAACAAGTAAAGAGAAATATATATATATATATATATATATATTATATATATATATATATATATATATATATATATATATATGTAGACTTCTTATGAGTAGTTCAACCCGTGCTTCATTCTGTATTGTATATGCCAGATACCACATTGCCTTATGTATCCTTCATTACCTGAGAAAGCAGGTTGTGATTTGAATAATATATCATTGCTATTTCTGCTTGGTTAAGCGACCATGAAGGGATCCCCGCGTTGATTTATGCGTAGATTATACATGGAATGAATCGCTGATTCATACATGGAATGAGAATAATGCTGACCGGTATCATGCATACTTTTGAATACTGATTGTAATATGCTCCAAATTAAAGCCATTCACACGAATGTTAACGAAATAGATTGGCAATTACAAGAAAATTTAAAAAAAGAAAATACAGCACCTAAAATCTGAGAAAACTAGTGATAACCTGCATTAAAAAAGAGAAGAAAAAGAACCTAACAAAAAATAGCCTCAGTCAAAAATGTTAATAAAATTAGTGAAAGATATTTGTATGCCATGCCAAGCGGTTGAATTCTGACGTTTCTCACGAGATCCTTATTTCGAGAAATGAGAAATAAATGTGCAAAGGGTGTGACTGGGATACCTGCAAATGAAGATTTTACATTTCTTAAAATCCTTTATCTTCACACACACACACACACAACACACTTGCGT
>NW_021826369.1:0-13051 GCF_006345805.1 Octopus sinensis | reverse complement strand
TCCAAGGCAAAAGAGAACAGGACCCAATGGGTCTCCTTGTTGAACCCCAGAGGACGAGGAAATATGGTAAGGGCCATGGACGAGGGTGGATGGTTTCGCGTATGAGCTGAGTACATAGTTGTATATTTCGGGACAAAATTCAAGACAGTTCTCCAATATAGAGTCGCGGCGAATGGTGTTAAATGCATTAGAGATGTCCAATTTAACAATAATTGTTTGTATTTTTTAATATAAAATTTTTTTCAGTTTATTGTATAGACATAAGAGGTGGTTCAAAATGTATAAATTTATAAATTTTTTTGTTAATTATTTTATTGTAATAAATAAAGTTCATTATTTTATACAAATAAAATTAAATAACGTGCTGGTTTTTTATTTTTGTGTGTGCTTATTGGCCAATGATTATATTTCATATTGATACAACCTGATTGCAATTAAATTACGAGAATGATGGCCACTAATTTAATAAAATGTGAAAATTCTCTAAGGAAATGATAAATCCCATGTTCTGGCATATGATAGTTAAGGAATAATTATGCGGGTTTTTTTATTTTAAAGAACACGAATTTTTGTGCACGATCCGAAATGCTGAATAGTTTATTGTCTGCGTAATTATTATTTTAATCATTTATTTATACATTTTTAACAAAGAAATGCTACTTATGCACTTAAGTTTTAAATCTAGGTTTCTGCTTTTAATTTGGAGTGTATTAACCAAGGAAATAATCGACTATTTATAATTTAAGCTACGACAATTATGACAGAAACAAAAGTTTAATGCAATAAACCAGATATTTTAGTTTACGACAAAATTAAACAAGAAATAATTTTAATCCAGGTTGGCATCACTTCACAAGATCGCCTCAAACAAGTCGAGATCGAGAAATTTCATAAATATGATTTATTCGCAAAAGAACTTTCGTTACTTTATGATGCAAAGGTAAAGATTATCCCGGTTGCCTTGACGTGGGATGGCGTTATTTCGAGATACAGTGAATACCCTCAAATTTGCCATTCTTAAATTCGCCAATTCTTAGATTCGCCTTTTTTTAAAAAAATTCTAGTTTCAATGGAAATTCGCCATTTTTGGTTCCGTCAATTTTTGCGGCGAATTTGAGAGTATTCACTGTACTTCAAAAACTATATGGACAAATTATCCATTGAAAAAGCCACAAGAACTTACATTCAGTCTGTTGTTCTAAAAAGGACTCTAGAAAGCATGGTAGTTGAACACAGACATGGAGTGAGAGTATCTCCCGAAGAATACACCTCCGCTGCTTACCAGCTTGTAAAAGTGGCATGCTGCCGTGATACGCCGCTGAAAGCTACGAGACAAATATAAAGTTTATCTGACGGGGAGATGGAGAGTTAGGAGGAACTGGTTTCAAACCTATCTCCTAAAAGGAGGAGAGAAATTTTCAATAATCGGGACTGAGAATCTAAATTAAATAGTCTAGCTTAATAATATATCTAGCCAAAATGGTCAAATACAATAACTAACATACTAATTATCAATTACTGAGAAATTGATAATACTCACTATGGATTATTCATGCTAAGATTTCTATACTTGCTGCGAACATCAAACTGCTCAATGCAATCTGACATGCTTCAATTTCTTGATACTCCTCTGAAGTTGGCCGCTGAAAACATATGCTTTGATAAGCTGGATGGACTTATTGCAAATTACCTCTACGCCTTGGCGGAGTCAGACTACGTTCGCTACTGGGCATGGCCCTTCTTGCGTTTCTCTCCTTATGCGCTACTCCCTCATCACCCAAATCCTACGTTACTCTCGCGGATTGGAAAAGGACCGAGTTTTCTTTGGAGCTTGCAAACTCTGGAAGGAATACGGATTGGCCATTCCATCTAATACCAATGGGATGATATCTCCAGCAAAGATAAAATTGGCGCAATCAGACCTACATTGGATCACCACCGCTTCGCTTGTTTCGCTGCCGCTACTAGACCTGAAAGTGATGGTGGCTTAATGCCCTTTTTGCTCCCAGTCTGGAACTTTTCTCGATACTGATTGTGAGGATTGGCGTAGCAATGCGCTTGAGACTTAATGCATGTTAGGAGGGCTAATGCTGATGTGGTAGTAAAGTCGATACCAAAGGATTGCACCCCCTTTCATGCAGAAGGAGCGCTGGCCATGCACCCAGACACTCCGCCATCAACGAGATCATTTTGGCTGCGTTAAAAGAAAAAAATTTATAAATTTTCAATCAAAAAAAATCACTGTCAAACTCACTTTGACGCACGGACTTAAAATAGAGAAAATACGGTAAATTATTAAAAAGTAATTTATTCGATAACCGCAGTGATTTTAAAATAGGGATTTTAATGTTAAATTCTATTGTATTTAGCGGCGGTTTTTTAATTTTATGTATGCGGTAACATAACAAAAAAAACGATGATTGCTAGAGAGAGGCTGTTTAGTGTATTTGTACAATTAAATTCATTAATTTTTTTGGTTTTTATCCGGTAATAAACTCGCTAGGCAATTTCAGGGATTGCTCTATACTTTGTCTATCAGGTTGGACTTATTGAACACAATTTCTGCAAAGGAGATAAATTCAGGGTTTTATTTGCATTTTTCGTGTCTACCGCACTTTCATCTGCCGCAGTGGCTATCCACGGACTTCATATACTCGGAACCAACAGAGTACATCATAAAGTCATCGTAAATAATAAAAATGTATTTTATTTATATAGTTGGGAGTTTTTTCTATTCTATTTATTGCTGGATTGATATTCGCTTCGTATAAAATGAGTGGTAAAAGGTAAGCACATAGTAACTAGTTTAGAATTCAAATTATCAAAGGAAATCAAACCCAGTTCACCAAGAGTTGTATCATAGCAATGTATTTTAAAACAACTGTATAAATAATAATGATAAAATAATAGTTGAGATGTGATTTTTTCGAATGTTCGGTTCAGAATTGCTCATATAAAAAATTGGTATACTTTGTATTCCTATATATAGAATGTGTCATGTGCTAATTATATTAAATTGGATAAAAAATATTCCATATCGATAACGACAGTCATTGCAGTTATTATGTTATTAGGAGTAATACTTCTTCCATTTACAGGAAAGGATGAGACTAAATATTATAACTCTAATCTTATTTATTAAAATAAATACTTGTTTTTGTTGTAATAGGACATGAAAATATATTTTTTTAATGTTAGAGTTGATGTAAATAATTTTTGGCTAACAACAATAAATATAAGTTCGAATTTAACAAAGGACACGAAAACGCATTCAGAGTTAGATACGAGTTAAACAAAAATGATTTTTTCCATAAAATTACGCGGAATGATAACACTAAAAAATAGTTATAGATTAATTAAAATATGTCGCTTTGTTTTTTACGTGGTTTGGGGAGAAGAATCGACAAAAGAAGGGACGACCTGAGAGAGTACTTTTGGCTTCTTCAACGCCTCTCCATTGCCGTAATCCGTGGTAACTGTCTTGCAATCCGCGAGGCTGGGAGGGCGTCCTAAACTGCGTAGTCTTGGAGAATATACTAAGAAAACACAAAGATAAGAATTAAGGTGGATACAAAAATAAGTACATAGATTGTGGTCAGCAAAAAACAGGAAATTGTAGTCCACAAAAAGTCATAAAAATTATTTCCCTTAAAAAGAAATAAATCTAAAATCGTTTCTGTATAAAAAAGATGAAAAAAGTAAACAATAATTAAATGAAATAAGGATAATGCAACAGTCTAAAATATAAACGTTAAAAAATAAAGCGCCAGTTGTATAACGGTATTATACCTGCCTTCCAAGCAGGCGACCCGGGTTCGACTCCCGGCTGGCGCACATTTTCTTTACTAGTTGGAAACTATACACTATTATTTTACAATTTTGAAAATTTATTCCTGCGAGCTCAATCGGCTTTTTAAGTGTGTATCAATAGGAGTTCTTAGGGGTCACAGATTCTCAATTCCCTTTGCGGGTAGTATCTGATTGCCTTCTGTTTGGTATCTGTTTGGTATTTAATATAAACAATAATCGGATCAATCTTCTTGTGGTGAGGTGAGTGAGCGAAATATAATGAAAGAAGAAGATTCCAAGACGATGGAAACTCTTCGGATAGTTGGGAGGGATCCCTCTATCTGTTATGGGTGTAATAAGATCAACACCAGGAAATGTGGCGTTTACTGTTCAATGTGTAATAAATTCTGGCATATTAGCTGCGCGAACCTTACCAAAGCCGCAGTGAAATTACTCCGGCGCTGGAGCTGCCACTGTTGTATGGCTTTACTCGGAATCGCGGCTTCGCAGCATCAGTCTCCTTCGCTTCATGAACCCAAATCAGAACACTATATTCTCAAAATTTCCAATTTACGGAAATCTAAGAAGATACCATTACGTATCCCCAAACATGCTCGGATCTCAGCGGCAAACTGCTTGTGCGATCTTATCACTGATGCGCTAAGCTCCGGGGGGGACCATTCTTGGATCCGTCTCCTCTCTTTTGCACCTTGTGTGTTGGACAAGCAATTGATGGTTCAGTACAAAAGAAGAGTCTCTCGGCTGCCATTAAGTCGAACTCTGCGAGATTGGATGTCTCATGGATTGATTTCGATTGTGAAGCGACCAATTTCCAAACGTGCATCACGAAAAATCCCCCCAGTGGTTCAAAACCCAAGTTAGTCGTAAACTCATGGATGGCGACATCCGTGCGGCAGTTCGGGTCCTTTCGTCCGCTGATTCACTTGCTGAATCTACTGCCGAGACTTTGGAACACCTCAAAAACAAACATCCGATGCCCCCAGATGACTTACGGGAGTTTCCCACACGAGACAATGCAATTATACTGTCAATTTCTGATGATGAAATTTTGGAAGGGATTAAATCTTTCAGACCGAGTAGCAGGGGGATTTGATGGTCTCCGGCCGAGTCATATAAAGGACATGATTTCCCGATTGACTATGGAGACTGGAATCCGCCTGATCAAGTGTATTACCAAGCTTGTCGAACGGATTGTCAATGCTGAGATTTCAGGCTTTGCAAGGGATCTACTTTTCTGTTCACACCTTATTGCTTTCCGAAAGAACGATGGAGGAGTCCGCCCCATTGCAGTCGGTAATGTCTTCCGGAGGCTCGCATGCAAAATTGCAGCCCGAAGAGTCTGTCCCCGTGTTGCCGCTGAATTATCTCCAGTCCAACTGGGAGTTGGTGTTTCCAACGGATGTGAAGCTGCTGTCCACGCGACAAGAGCTTTTTTTTCACCTGACACAAGACATTCCCCAAATTCCTTTGCGGTGAAGCTGGATATCTCAAACGCGTTCAACAGTCTGAGAAGGGACTGTATGCTGGAATCGTGCTCGCAGCGTACCCCAGAGATCATGAGTCTGGCTCACCTTGCTTACGGGTCCGAAAGTTCGCTTGTCTTTGACAAACACATTGTCCGTTCACGGACTGGAGTCCAACAAGGTGACCCTCTTGGGCCCTTACTATTCGCTCTGTCAATCGACGAGGTGGCTCGTAATGTAAAGACACCTCTCAACCTTTGGTACCTTGACGATGCCACTATTGGTGGCCCTGTTGATGTCGTCTTGGATGAGTTATATAAAATTGTTCCTGCCCTGGCAAAAATGGGGCTGATAATCAACACCAAAAAAACTGAGATCATAAATATCTCAGTCCCAATTCAAGACTTTGGCTTAGTAATGGAAAAGATTTCAGAAATCTTGCCAGACACAAAACAAACACGCCTCAACGATGTTTATTTTCTTGGGTGTCCTTTCGGAGAGTCCGAAGTGCAAAACCACCTCAGAGCTAAGAGTGTCGAAATGTCCCGTTTTACTGAACGCCTCTCTCTACTCGACTCCCACACGGCCTTTTTCCTCCTCAAAAATTGCATCCACGTGCCCAAACTGTTATATTTTTGAGATGCTCGCCCTGCTTTATACAAGATGAAATATTGCATTCTATCGATGATACGTTAAGATTGTGTGCCGAGTGGATCCTAAATGTCCGTTTCGATAATGATGGGTGGACCCAGTGTAAACTACCTCTTAATTCTGGCGGAGCTGGCCTAAGATCCGCCCTGGACCTTGCCCTCCCAGCTTTCCTGTCTCTCACTCATCCTGCCGAAGGCTATCCTTGGAGATTCTACATAAATCCCCCGAATCTTCTTTGGACAGGCCTTTTGAAGATGGATGTATGCTGTGGAAGGAATCAGGATTAAAATTCCCGATCCAAACATCACTCCAACAGAGCTGGGACAAATTACGCTGCGAATTCACCGCAGACAACCTGGCAATGAGGCTCGACCAGCACCGCCTCGCCTGCTTACGCTCTGCAGCTGTGCCACACAGTGGGTCATGGCTGAATGCTATGCCAATTGCTGGCCTCGGAACATTATTAGAGGATGACTGCATGCGTATCGGTACTGCACTGAGACTCGGACTTGACATCTGCGAACAACATCGTTGTAGATGTGGAAAAATGGTTGACGTCAAAGGTGTACACCCACTCTCTTGCAAACGAAGTGCTGGCCGAGCTCCTCGGCACTCCGCTATTAACAATGTTATCTTAAGAGCTCTTGAGTCGGCGGGCTTCCCCTCGATCCTAGAGCCAGTGGGCTTAGATCGTGGAGATGGGAAAAGACCCGATGGAATGACCACTTTTCCCTACTCCTGTGGAAAATCGTTGGTTTGGGATTCAACGTGTGTTGACACCCATTCCAAAACTAATATGATCTCTTCTGCTGTTTCTCCAGGTTCTGCAGCAGATGCTGCAGAGCAAAGAAAAATTGCCAAATACGCAAATCTTGGACAACGGTACCGCTTCGTACCTATCGCTGTGGAGACTTCTGGGGTAACCGGCCCTCTTACGACTTCTTTCATCAGAGAAGTCGGAGGAAATGTTGCTAGGCGACGTGGGGAGCCTCGAGGGCGATATCGTGTTTTAGCGTCTTTAAAATCATAGGGACCAATTTTGATTAGAAATCGCAAATAAATTAATATTATTATATATTTTTAAAAATTATTATAATTAAATTATATGTACAATACTGTGGACCCTAAATTAAAATTTTTTTAAAATACATTTTTACAGCAACTTAGTAAAAACATGAAAACAGTGAAAAATTCGAATTATTAAGACAAAAGATACTGAGAATTAATAGTTATTAACGTGTCTCGACTCCGATCAGGAACTTCGACCAGAAAAATATTCCTAGGGTTGCCCCTCTCTTTCCACCAACAACCCAATGCCCTTCGTGCCAGGTACTCTTGCGTATTTTCGATGAAAAATTTTGTTTCATCCACTTCTACGACAATTGGCAACATAGTTTCTGAATTAATTCCACTGAGAGAACAAGGATGGTCCTCGACCCACTTTACGCATACATCACGTAAAAAGTTTCCCCAATCAATTGATGTTTTTTTTAAAGTCTGATCGAGATTCTTTGCTGCAGATAATCGTTTCTGAGTTGAGTGCCCAAAAATAGATATAGTCCAAAATTTGCTTCAATTCAAGATGACTATGTGAGAAAAAGCTGCCATCTCGAATCGATTTTGAGAAATTGCATGTTTTACATTTCCACTTTAATTTGTCGAGTCGGGATTTGTCTGAAAGAAGACGGCAATCCGTGCTGCAGTTTTCGCATTTCATCGAATTTTTGATTAGCTGATATTGAGCCAACCAATTGACCGTATCTTGCGTGGTCATTGTTATTTCCACAAAATCTCGGTGATTCAATTCAAATAGTAACAAATCATATGTTGGTTGAGTATTATTAACAATAATAGTCGATGCAGACGGCCTTCCACAATACATCATTCAAAAATACTGTTAAAGCGTTGCAGATAATAATTATTTTGATAATTATAATAATTTTAAAAAATAATATAATAATATTAATTTATTTGCGATTTCTAATCAAAATTGTCCCTTATGATTTTAAGACGCTAAAACACGATATCGCCGCCTCGAGAAGTGTCATGGTATTCCAACAAATTGGAATAGCTGTCGTTCGCGGGAATGCACACTCCATCATGCGTGCAACCGCAAGTGCCTTTTAATTAATATTGACTCGTTATATAAATCTGTCAGTCTTTAAAAAATAAAAAATAAAAAAAAAATAAAAACAATTTGAAAATTTTATCTTTTACCTGTTTAACGATTCCTAGGAAACCCTAAATGTTTTTTTACGGCTCAGTCTTTAAAAAAAGTAAAGCTGCTTTAAGTGGCGCCCTCTCAGATTTATAAACTTATTTTTATAAAAAATTTTGTATTCAGATAAGATGTGGTACCATCGTTATCTCCTCGACTTTGTCTTTTATGAGGTTTACAGGGAAGTGTTTATTACAATCATTTTAAAAGTGGAGTTGTCGAAAGAAATAAAAAAATCACTCTTAAAAACTAGCAAGAAGATCAAATAATAATTTCAATACGGAATAGTCAAACTGGAATTTCCTATTTAATAGTGCTACCAAAACAAAAATATTTGATTGCATTGAAGCTGGCAGTAGACATGTGATCCAGTACACCCACAGGTTAAGCTTCAAAAGCCGTCTGATCAATCCCAAAAAACTATCGAAAAGTAAACTTTTTTGGTAATCGAGAATATAATTTCGGGATGACTGTTAAATTAGGCGTTATCTAATTAAATCAAGAATGAAAATTCCTGAAATAACACATAAGTTCCAAAAATCTAATTAAAATCTTTTCTTTCGCCAATTGAAAATAAATTCTTTTATTTTAACCAATTCGCTGACATTAAACGACAGTTTTGTATAGATAGGAAAAATTACAGTTAAGTAGTTACGCCTCCATATTTAGAAGCAGAGTCATTAATTTTAAATAAAGTGATAAATGTTTCTTCCCTGATAAACTCAATTCCAAAATACATTTTTCACCTAGGACACAACCTAAGATTCCCAACCACTATGAGATTCATTTTTTGCTTTAATTCATCTTTTGCAACAATTAATCATCAGAATCCAAATATTTATTTCAAATTCAAAGATTAAATAAAAACGTGTTTTTTATTAACACTAAACGATGTCATCGGTCATGACACTGCATTTGCAACAAAAAAGCTCAAATTCCTGACAGGTTTCTTCTTTCTCAGCTTTTTAAGTTAAGGTGGTGAGGTGGATCTTGATTGCTATGTCTGGAAAATACAAGAACTATTGTACTCACATATAAAATCACTTTTAAATAAAATTTTAGTAAAAACTAAGAAAAAAATTCATTTTTAATAGGATTGGTAGCAAAATAAGAATAAATTAAACAAATCGGCGAGCAATAGACATTATTTTGGCGTATTGGGGTCCCATTTGCCTGCTTCCCAAGGTCACTGTTTCCACCACTCGCATTTGGTTATATTTCGGAGGCGGAGAGGTTCTATTTTGATTAGTCACTGAATATTAACCCTATAAATCTTCGAGGTTGTACAAAATGACCCCACATGAGTGATGTGAATAAATTAATTAATAATTATTTTAGTGATTTGATTCACATAGCAGTAATCGGAGATGAGGTATCCCACATATTCATTATAAAGGAAAAATGCATTGGATTCCTTCTTGGGGGAATTGGAGAGTTTAAAAAGCAGTTTGGCTTCAACTTTTTGGTGGCAAACAAATGTATTGTCTCTTTTTACTTTCCCCAGGCACGAACGTCAAGTTCATTTCGAATTCCTTCATGTTGTATGTCAGCAGAGAGGACATTGCTATGATCATTATTCAGTATTCACTTGTCATTTGTTATAGATTGTCGATTTGATTCGAGATGTGCTTTCGGGTGTTGCCACTCCCTTCCCGGCCATGTTCGAAATCCCCAGCAAAGACTGTCCCTACGACCCATCCAAGGATTATATCATTAGACAAACCAAAGCACTCATCCGATGAGTGGAAATGAACGCTTCACCATTTATTTAATTATTCTAACATTAATCATTCATATCGTCATTTGTGTCACAGTCAATCTTTACTGCGTTATTGCACTAACATTACGAAAATCCGAGACCGTCGTAGCCCGCAGACGAGGAAAACGTACAGTAAAACCTCTGGTGCTCGCCATTTTCGGGCCGAAGAAAAAATGGCGAGCAATAGATTTGGCGAGTAATGGAAATAAATCAATAAATTTTTTGAATTTGAAATTTGAAAACATCTCGGTTTCGATACTTTCCGATCATAAGTGAGCCTTCCAAGTCATATTTGAGCAAAGAAACAGAGAGAATCGAAAGAAATTAAAAAGAAAAATTAACTAAAATAATCTTTAATATAATAGTTTTTTTTAATTCAGCCATATTTCAAATAACGGTGTCGGTTTCTAAAGAATCTCAAGCAATATTAAGGTAATCTTCAATTCATCTATTTCGGTAAATTCATGATTAATAAAATCATCTTTATCCATAGGGTCCAATATTTTCAAGATATTTACCATTTGATCATAATTATCAATTTCAACAGTTGGTCTTTCGAGTTGATTTTCACATTCGATCCCTTTGAATGTCCGAAACAATTGTAATTGTTTGGTCGTACTTTTTTCCAGGCAAAATATGTTAAAAAGAAGACCGTCTTTTAAGGTTAAGTTTTTGAGCTTCCAGTGGATTTTCTCGGTGTCAATAACAGAATAAGTTAAGTAAGATAATCTCTTCTTATTAGAGAAAATAGGATCAGTAGACATATTTCTCTTTTCCAAGTCTTAAATCGTCACAGCCCTTCGAGATATTTTTTCTTCAAAACAGAAGAAAAAATGTAAGCTATACGGTCCATCGTGAGATTTTTTCCTCCGTGTACGCAATAAGCGACGTTTTTCATCAAAAGACAATCTTGTGCACTTACGCATGTTGAATTTAGCGTGGTGAAATATTATATATAAAAAATAGTTTTAACCAAAAAAATTTTTAAAATTAATGGCGAGATTTAGAAAATGGCGAGCAGTAGAATATTTATCAAAATTTACTAGAAATTTTTAATTTTTGAAAAATATGTGGCGAGCAATAGAGGTGGCGAGTAACAGAGGTGGCGAGCACCAGAGGTTTTACTGTAATTCAATTATATTATTTACAACAAATATACTCCTGCTCAGTGATTAAATATAAGTTTTATTGATCTATTTCAATTGTGAAATGACAAATTACAAATTTCGGGGTGAATGGGGTTAAGTTAATAAAAAATCAAATTCCAGTTATAGAAAATAGAAGAAGAATATGGTTTATTTAATACAATAGCTCCAAAAGAAAAGTGGCCGAGGAATTAGAGCTTGGGGGGCTTGATAACGAGAGCCACGAAGGTCTCAACTTCTGTTTTGCCCCGGGAGACTGTCTTATCTCCCTCAGCGAATTCGAGTTTTTGCCAGGATCGCGTCTATCGTGTCAACACTCCGCTCATGCAGGTCCTCCAGCGGACTGCTGAGCTCCAGGCCGAATGCCAGTTTGATGGCAAATCGTCTGGTTTTTTCGAGTTTGGCGATTAGAAGGTCCCTTTCATCAGTTTGGTACCAGCCCTCCGAACCATAGATTATTAGTGGCTGAACACAAGTCTGGTAGATGTGTAGAAACGTTTCTGCGCTTAGACAAAAACGCCTCAGTCCTTTTAGGATTTTCGCTCTTTGTTTCCGCTTTGCATGCACATGGGGTTTGTATGACCCGGTGGGGTCTATAGTTACTCCCAGGTAACGTAGGTTCTTCGATATAATCAGGTTCCCATAATCCTCGAAAGTCGGTTTTTTGTCACGACCCATTGAAATCCAACAAATGGTACTTTTGTCCCGAGCGAGATTCAAGCATTTACCATTGCACCAGATTTCAAGTTCCTCCAAGTACGGTTCTAGTCTGCTCCAGGACAACCTTTTTTGTCACGACCCATTATAGAAAATAAATTTTTAAAAAAATTGACCTGATGGTGTAATGCGAAAAATGTCCAAAAATATAAATACAAAGCTTTGAAACCTGACGGCCCAATATTTTTAAGAAAATTTTTTAATTAAAATTTTTATTTTTGGCTTATTAATAAAAATGTCGAGTTTTGAACAACTTAACAATTTTTTTCAGTCTTTTCTAAACTGTCAATAACCCAACCAAATACTATATCTTTGTTAGTGTTAATAAACTCTTGGCTCATAGTTTTACATATCTGACACGAGGCATTATTTGCTGTAATAGTTGTTCCTTAACAAAATAAATTATCTTTAAAGGTATTTGTTCCTCGGAAAACTTCATGTTTATTTTACATCCGTTTGGTATAAATCAGGGGTTCTCAAGTGCGGCCCTCGGGGCCGCATGCGGCCCCGAGAATCTTTTTTGCGGCCCCGACTTCCAAACTTTAAAATAAATTTTGGATATAAAATTAATTGTAAATTAATATTATTAAAGATAATATTTTAACTACACGTGTTTGTAAATATATTTCAGGTTGAGTATTTTTCATGCCATCAAAGAAATATCGAACATTATCTCAAGAAAATAGAGAATTTCAAATTGAATGGGAAGAAAAGTTTTTTTCGTTGAACTGAATGGTAAAGCTGTTTTTGATATGCAACTGTGTCATTAATTCATTGAAAAATTATACTATGAACGTCATTATAAGAAGCACTCCGAAATATACATTTATATCTCGGAGAGTCAAGGAAAAAAAAACTCAATATATTAAAGACGTCATTTAAAAATCAGTCCTCAATATTTAAACCAGTGGAAAATAAGCATCAGTTATTAACGTCTTATAAAATTAGCCACCTTCTTGCTGTAAATATGAAACCTTATTCTGACGGAGAAATTATTAAAACTGCTATATTTCATTTTTTGTGATGAATGTTGTCCGTCAAATATACAAAATATTGCAAAACGATTACCATTAAGTAATGATACTATTACAAGAAGAATAGAATGTATTTTTGAGGACCTTGCCCGTCAGCTAATCAAGTTCTTTACTATTAAAAATAATTTTTATAGAACATCGAAAGATTTTTTATATCATTCTTTTGCTGTCGACACGAGTAAATATCTCTGATACCGAACAAATGGTCGTATGCATTAGAGGTGTCACTTCGGATTTAAAATTTCTGAAGATTT
>NW_021826368.1:7500-13028 GCF_006345805.1 Octopus sinensis | reverse complement strand
CCCAGGTCACGCACTGATTGTGCCTCTGGGATTGCAATCCCTCCGGGTCCAGTGTATTCTTTGGGTATTGCATTCAGTTTTGCATGCTGATAGTAAAAGCTTGAAACTTTTCAGCATTGAACTGCATGCTATTCTTTTCAGCCCACTTGTATATATCGTCCAGCTCATATTGCAGGTGCTTAGTGTCTTCAGGGTTCTGTATTGCCTGTGAAACTTTTGTATCATCTGCATAACTTGTGATCGTGGCTCTCCGCGTGGCTGAGGGCATGTCTGAGAGTGCCATTATGAACAGTAGTGGTCCCAAAACAGTGCCCTGTGGAACACCGCTCACTATTTGCGTGCTAATGGAAGTGGCCCCATTGGCTACTACCACCTGACTTCTATTCTTCAGAAAGTCGTGAAGCCATTCTCCTAGTTTTCCAACTATGCCAAGATCACGCAGTTTGTGACATATCATTCCATGATCGACTTTATCGAAGGCCTTTGCGAAGTCGAGATATATGACTTCCACATTTGAGTGGTTGAGCAGTTGTTTCAGCACCCAGTCATAGTGCTGCAGGAGCTGAGTTAAGCAGCTTCTTCCTGGTCGGAAACCATGTTGGGTGTCAGGCAGCAAGTTATTTTCTTCAAGGAAGGTGATTAGTTTCCTTCTGACTATTCGTTCCATGACCTTGCTGATGTGTGAGGTCAGAGAGATAGGTCTGTAGTTCTTGGCCTTACCTTCCTTCAGTTTTCTTGGAAGTTTGCCAGCTGCAAGGAAGCTCTGAAAGAGGAACTGCAGTGGTCTTGCTAAGACTCTCTTACATACTTTTAGGAGGATTGCCGGGAATCCATCGGGGCCAATAGCTGAGTCTGTTTTCATTTCATCTATAGCCTTTATTACATCGTCTTCCTTTATATCGATGTAATTTATCGTCGCCGCCTCTGATTCTATATCTGCAGTGGTAATGAAGTCAGTTGGATTGCTGATTTGGAAATGCCCAAGGGGTGGAGTGAAAACACTCTTGAATTGTTCATTCAGTATTTCACTTACCCTCATTGGTTTTCCTGTGAGTGTGCCATCCTTTTCAAGGAGTGGCCCTTTCCTACAGTGCACCGTAGCTGTTTCTTTGGCATACCTGTAGAAAGCTCTGGGGTTAGTTCGTATGTTGTCTATAGCCCAGGCTTCTTTGTCTGCTCTTTCCTTCTCATGGGAGAGTTGCAGACAATTTTCAATTTCCAACAGTTTTATTTTCAGGCGGGACTTTTCACTGCTTTCAATTTGTTTGTTTAGGCGATTTGAAATTTTTGTACGCCGTCTCATTAAAATTTTCCTCTCTCTGGGGATTTTGTTCTTGTGTACAGTGGCCTTCTCTCTGGGACACATTTGTAGCATATGGCTTGCATTACAGACATGAATTGTTGAAGTATCATGTCGATGTCCGGCGAGGAGAGACATTCAGGCCAGTTTTGTTTGAGGATCTCTTTCTCAATTTGTTCCAGTTTGCCTTATGGTAGTTCAAGCTGGAAAGATTCTGAGGGTTTCTTGTAGGCTGCATGTCCGTGCTCTCTTTTGGCCCGTACATGGCTCTCTACCATGTTGTGATCCGAGAGTAGTGTCGGTGTCACTTTCACATTATGGATGAGATCCATATTATTTGTGAAGCAGAGATACAGTGTGTTACCTGCTTTGGTTGTTTGGAGTATTACTTGCTCCATGTACAGGGTGTTGATGAGGTTCAGGAGGGACCTCGCCTGTCCTCGTTCACATCTTGTCATTCCTGGGAGAGAAAGGCCCTCGGGCCATCTGACATTCGGTAGATTGAAGTCTCCCATGAGAAGTACACTTATGTGTTGTTCTAATGTGGTTAGAACTTCTTCTATTTTTAAAAGGCAGTCCTCAAACTTGCCCATATGACTTGGGGCATCTGGAGGGCGATATGTAGCACACACAACTACATCAAGTTGCCTTATGTGTACAATTAGTGTGTCACACACCGAGTTTGAGTATGACAAAAGGACCTGGGGTGTGAGGTCCCCACGGATGTACATAGCAACTCCTCCATGACTCCTTTCTTTCCTGTCGTCCAGTACAACATACTGTGGTATGTGTAACTCCGCATCTGCTATGTCCGGTTTCAGATGCGTTTCTGTGAGTGCTATGCATAAGGCTTGATTGCATGCGACAAAGTCTCTCAGGAACGGGACTTTTGTCCTGTTACTGTGTGTTAGTAGTCCTCTGATGTTCAGTAGGAGCATCGAGGTGAGGTGTATGCTGTTGCCGCGTGTCCACCCTGGGTCCATCTGCTGTGGCGGTCTTGTGAACCGTGGGCAGTTCCATCTGCGAGCCTGAGCCTGATGGAGCCAGGTTAGCTGCTGTACAATCTTTTGTGCCATGCACAAAAAAGATTCCTGCTCAGCAGCTGCCCTTTCAACAACACGTTGGTGGTTTGTGGTACGCACCACATCTGCGTACCTCCGTTTTGGGGCAGGTGATGCGTGGTCCATCCCATTTCCTTTCGGTGGTTGGTTTCTGTGGCAGGGTCCCGGTGTGCAAAGCGGCAGCCTGCACCTTCTTCTCCATGCCGGCAGGCACCTTTCAGGTAGAACCTACATACCCGTGTGCGCTGCTTGTTTCCATCCTTTTTGGCATATGGATAGTTAGGTTTGCCTCTATCCCTGGCTGCCTTGCCCCTTGGCTTTGTCTGAGTTTTAGCTTCAGTTTTTCCTCTTTTTTTGGCTTCTTCATCTCCATGTCCATGGCTTTTGGTGCCGGTAGGAGCATCCGCACCTGGGTTCATCTCCCGGACAGGCCTCTCGCTGGAGTTTTCTTCCTGGGCATCTACCAGGTGGGGGTGACCCTCCTCATCAGCGCCCGCGTCTCTATCCTTGCCATCTTTACTTTGTTCGCGTTTTTCGCTGTCAAAAATGGCATCCAGCGTGTTAATGTGCGATCTGACAAGTGCGTAGGAGCGTATAAATTCTTGCTTCTTCCGCTCTATTTGAGCTGACGTCCTTTTGTATCCGTTGTTCTTCAGCGCAGCCGTAATTATATTATTTGGATTTTCTCGTCAGCGCATTGCCACCCTGCAGGAACCACGCCAGTTCGTCACGTTTTCAGGTTCTGGACATTCTTGATATTTTATCTATCTATCTGTCTATCTAATTATATTATATTAATTTATATTAATCTAATAGTGCAATATGGGGAGGGTTGGGAGGAGAGTAGAGAAGAGAGCGTCTATGTACTTAAGGAGAAATTGGGAGCCGAGAGTAAGAACCACGCCAGTTCATCACGTTTCCAGGCTCTGGACATTCTTGATATTTTATCTATCTATCTATCTAATTATATTAATTTATATTATCCATAGTGCAATAGGGGGGTAGGGGTAATAGAGAAGAGAGCGTCTATGTACTTAAGGAGAGATTGGGAGCCAAGAGAAGAGAGCAAGAGAGAAGAGGAGAGGAGAGACTGAGAGCTGAAGGAAGATAGAGAAAGCGTCTATGCCTCAGAGAGAGATTGAGAGCTGAGAGAGGAAAGTAGGTAGAAGCGACAAGGAGAGGCGTAAGGAGAGAACTGAAGAGACAGACAGAGAAGCGTAAGGGAGAGAACTGAAGAGACAGACAGAGAAGCGTAAGGGAGAGAACTGAAGAGACAGACAGAGAAGCGTAAGGGAGAGATCTGAAGAGACAGACAGAATTCTAAACGAAGCTATTGGGCCAAGGAGGGGCGTAAGGGAAAGAACTGAAGAGACAGACAGAGAAGCGTAAGGGAGAGAACTGAAGAGACAGACAGAGTAGCGTAAGGGAGAGAACTGAAGAGACAGACAGAATTCTAAACGAAGCTATTGGGACATACACATGTATACACACACACACACATACACACATGTATACACGTGTGCACATGCACATATATAGACAAGAGTAACAAGTGAGTATAAAAAGAAACAATAATAATAATAAAAAAACATATATAAACAAAAGTAATAATAGTAAGAAATAATAAAATAATAATAATAATAAAACAGCTGAAAGAAAACAGGCCAGGAGATTTTACAGAGTTTATATATATATATAGTATATACACACACACATATATATATAACACATATACATATATATGTATACACACATATATATTTAACAAGTGATAATAATAATAGATAATAAAATAAAATAATAATAATAATAATATTAATAAATAATAATAAAACAGCTGAAAGAAAACAAGCCAAAAGATTTTAGAGTTTATACATATACATATAATATATACACATACATATATATATGATACATATACATATATATACACAAACATATATATCTAAGCAGAGGAAAAGAGAAATGGAAATATATATATTTGTCCGTCGCAACAGACAAATTCTTCTATAATAAAACTAATTGCGACTATACTTCTAATAATAATAATAAGAAAAAAATAATAAAACAGCTGAGGGAAAACACGCCAGGAGGTTTACAGAGTTTAAGCAAAGAAAAAAAAAAAAGAAATGGAAATATATATTTATTTATTTTATATATATATTTATAATATATATTTATATATTTATAATATATATTTATTTATTTCATCATCGTTTAACGTCCGCTTTCCATGCTAGCATGGGTTGGACGGTTCAACTGGGGTCTGGCAAGCCCGAAGGCTGCACCAGGCCAGTCAGATCTGGCAGTGTTTCTACAGCTGGATGCCCTTCCTAACGCCAACCACTCCGAGAGTGTAGTGGGTGATTTTATGTGCCACCGACACAGGTGCCAGACGAGGCTGGCAGACGGCCACGCTCGGATGGTGTTTTTTATGTGCCACCGACACAGGTGCCAGACGAGGCTGGCTGACGGCCACGCTCGGATGGTGTTTTCTATGTGTCACCGACACAGGTGCCAGACGGGGCTGGCGGACGGCCACGCTCAGATGGTGTTTGTTATGTGCCCTCAGCACGGAGGCCAGTCGTTGCGGTACTGGCTACGATCACGTTCGAATGGTTTTCTTATGTGCCACCGGCACTGGTACCACAAGGATACAAATTCCATTGATGTTCATCTATTTTGATTTGGTTCGATTTGATTTGATTCGATTCTCACTTGCCTCAACAGGTCTTCACAAGTGTCACAAGAAGGAAGGTATGCACAGGTGGACTGACTACGTCCCAGGTAGGGGCCACGGATTATGGCTTCACTAGTCTTGCCGGGTCTTCTCACGCACAGCATACTTCCATAGGTCTCGGTCTCTAGTCATTTCCATGGTGAGACCTAACGTCCGAAGGTCGTGCTTCACCACTTCGTCCCAGGTTTTCCTGGGTCTACCTCTTCCACGGGTTCCCTCAACTGCTAGGGATTGGCACTTTCTCACACACCTATCTTCATCCATTCTCGCCACATGACCATACCAGCGCAATCGTCTCTCTTGCACACAACAACTGATGCTTCTTAGGTACAACATTTCTCTCAAGGTACTAACGCTCTGTCGAGTAAGTACACTGACATTACACATCCATCGGAGCATACTGGCTTCGTTCCTCACAAGCTTACGC
>NW_021826368.1:0-2500 GCF_006345805.1 Octopus sinensis | reverse complement strand
CCGACTTTCAGTGTTCCCAAATCCGATTCAAGGAATTCTGAGCTGAAGAAAGAAATGTCGAATTGACTAATCTAGAAACGTACGTTCTCAAATAACCTTTGCACTTGATTTTTTAATGTTTTTTTCCCCCATACTTTTGTGAGTTGGTTTAGGCAAACACTTTCTGAGAGAGATCTTCTTTAAGTATTAGAGATAGCTGAAGAAATTTCTTTAGCTGCTATTTCTAATGAGTTCAGTATGTGGCAAAGTAATTTAATTTACTAAGCCCTTATATATAATGTAATATTTTGAATTCGCCTATAATGGTCCCTTTACATACTGAATACTTGGTGAAATTGATTAATAATTAATTATTTTACCCTCAATTGTTGAAATTATAATTCATCTCTCTCTGCTAAATGCTGCGGTTTTCACCGTTAATACATGGTGGTTGTCAATTTTAACCCACGCTGGTGGAAAGGGGAGAGCAGAAATTCTTCGCTTGCATATTCGAATTTGATAGCACTTTTAGTTCGAGCAGAATTCTAGAGGTGATTAGAAGCCGAAAGGGTATGCTCCCGACTTTCAGTGTTCCCAAATCCGATTCAAGGAATTCTGAGCTGAAGAAAGAAATGTCGAATTGACTAATCTAGAAACGTACGTTCTCAAATAACCTTTGCACTTGATTTTTTAATGTTTTTTTCCCCCATACTTTTGTGAGTTGGTTTAGGCAAACACTATCTGAGAGAGATCTTCTTTAAGTATTAGAGATAGCTGAAGAAATTTCTTAGCTGCTATTTCTAATGAGTTCAGTATGTGGCAAAGTAATTTAATTTACTAAGCCCTTATATATAATGTAATATTTGGAATTCGCCTATAATGGTCCCTTTACATACTGAATACTTGTGAAATTGATTAATAATTAATTAATTTTACCCTCAATTGTTGAAATATAATTCATCTCTCTCTGCTAAATGCTGCGGTTTTCACCGTTAATACATGGTGTTTGTCAATTTTAACCCACGCTGGTGGAAAGGGGAGAGCAGAAATCTTCGCTTGCATATTCGAATTTGATAGCACTTTTAGTTCGAGCAGAATTCTAGAGGTGATTAGAAGCCGAAAGGGTATGCTCCCGACTTTCAGTGTTCCCAAATCCGATTCAAGGAATTCTGAGCTGAAAGAAAGTAATGTCGAATTGACTAATCTAGAAACGTACGTTCTCAAATAACCTTTGCACTTGATTTTTTAATGTTTTTTTCCCCCATACTTTTGTGAGTTGGTTTAGGCAAACACTATATGAGAGAGAGAGATCTCTTTAAGTATTAGAGATAGCTGAAGAAATTTCTTTAGCTGCTATTTCTAATGAGTTCAGTATGTGGCAAAGTAATTTTTTACTAAGCCCTTATATATAATGTAATATTTTGAATTCGCCTATAATGGTCCCTTTACATACTGAATACTTGGTGAAATTGATTAATAATTAATTAATTTTACCCTCAATTGTTGAAATTATAATTCATCTCTCTCTGCTAAATGCTGCGGTTTTCACCGTTAATACATGGTGTGTCAATTTTAACCCACGCTGGTGGAAAGGGGAGAGCAGAAATTCTTCGCTTGCATATTCGAATTTGATAGCACTTTTAGTTCGAGCAGAATTCTAGAGGTGACTAGAAGCCGAAAGGGTATGCTCCCGACTTTCAGTGTTCCCAAATCCGATTCAAGGAATTCTGAGCTGAAGAAAGAAATGTCGAATTGACTAATCTAGAAACGTACGTTCTCAAATAACCTTTGCACTTGGTTTTTTAATGTTTTTTTCCCCCATACTTTTGTGAGTTGGTTAGGCAAACACTTTCTGAGAGAGATCTTCTTTAAGTATAGAGATAGCTGAAGAAATTCTTTAGCTGTATTTCTAATGAGTTCAGTATGTGGCAAAGTAATTTATTTTACTAAGCCCTTATATATAATGTAATATTTTGAATTCGCCTATAATGGTCCCTTTACATACTGAATACTTGGTGAAATTGATTAATAATTAATTAATTTTACCCCAATTGTTGAAATTATAATTCATCTCTCTCTGCTAAATGCTGCGGTTTTCACCGTTAATACATGGTGTTTGTCAATTTACCCACGCTGGTGGAAAGGGGAGAGCAGAAATTCTTCGCTTGCATATTCGAATTTGATAGCACTTTTAGTTCGAGCAGAATTCTAGAGGTGATAGAAGCCGAAAGGGTATGCTCCCGACTTTCAGTGTTCCCAAATCCGATTCAAGGAATTCTGAGCTGAAGAAAGAAATGTCGAATTGACTAATCTAGAAACGTACGTTCTCAAATAACCTTTGCACTTGATTTTTTAATGTTTTTTTCCCCCATACTTTTGTGAGTTGTTTAGGCAAACACTTCTGAGAGGGATCTTCTTTAAGTATTAGAGATAGCTGAGAGAAATTCTTTAGCTGCTATTTCTAATGAGTTCAGTATGTGGCAAAGTAATTTAATTTACTAAGCCCTTATATATAATGTAA
>NW_021826367.1:7500-10000 GCF_006345805.1 Octopus sinensis | reverse complement strand
CGCTGAATATCCCCGAGAACTATGTTAAGGGTACACGTGTCTGTGTTGGAGTGCTCAGCCACTTACACGTTAATTTCACGAGCAGGCTGTTCCGTTGATTCGGATCAACCGGAACCCTCGTCGTCGTAACCGACGGAGTGCTTCCACATGTGTGTGAATGTATATGTGTGTATGCGCGTGTGTATTCGTGTGAGTGTGTTTGTGTGTAGGGCCACTGTTTGGCGGTCGATATTTTGCTCCAATGTCTATCTCATTTTATGCATAATGCCATCGACTAGATGGCCATCTTAACGCCAACTTACATTACAGAGAGCACTAGATTCCGTGCTACCAGCGATAATGGGACCAGTTTGTAACTAGCAAGACTATGCAACATTGTAGACGGTTTTTTTGCGATAGTAACATGTGTGCTTGTGTGTCTGTGTGTATGTGCGTTTGTGTGTCTGTGTGTCAGTGTGTTTCTGTGACTGTGTGTGTGTTTGTGTATATGCGTGCTTGTTTGCTTTGTGTGTATGTATTATGTGTGTCTGTATGTGTGTTTATGTGTTTGTGTGTATGTGTGTTTTGTGTGTTTGTGTGTCTGTCTGTATGTGTGTATGTGTGTATATGTGTGTGTGTTTACGTGTATTTGCGTGTTTGTGTGTTTGTGTGTATGTGAGTTTGTGTTCGTGTGTCTGTGTGTATATGTGTTTGTTTAGTTGTGTGTATGTGTGTCTGTGTATGTGTGTTTTTGTGTCTGTGTGTCTGTGTATGTGTGCTTGTATGTCTGTGTATATGTATGTTTGTGTGTATGTGTCTGTGTGTATGTGTGTTTGTACATTTGTGTGTCTGTGAGTTTGTTGTGTGCTTGTATGTATATCTGTTTGTGTGTTTGTGTGCGTTTGTACGTGAGCATATTGGAAAAGTAAAGGGCATCAGTGTCATCAAGAAGTCTGTGTTTTGATATGAACTAAACAGCACCGTGCACTTTTCTACAAGAGCAACGTATTCCCCGGAGGTTTCCAGGAGACACATCTACAATCCTGTTGGCATTCCGTCGGTTAAAACGAAGAGGAACCCAGTTGATCCGATCAACGGAACAGATTGCTCGTGAACTTAACGTTCACGTGACTGAGCGCTCCACAGACACGTGTACCCTTAAGGCAGATCAGTGCGACAACGGGGTGTGACAAGGCTGGCCCTTTGAATTACGGGTGCTACTCATTTTTGCCACATCAAATGGACTGGAGTAACGTGAAATAAAGTGTCTTGCTCAAGGACAAAACGCGCCACCCGGAATGGAACTCGTGACCTTCCGATCGTGATCGGTATACCCAACCACTAATCATCCTACAATCCCTGTGTGTTCAGTCACTACCCTCATCGGTTCACGGCCACGATACACTTTTTCAACATTTACTCCTGTTCCCAAGTATCTTTTCTATAACGTCCATCCGGAAATCCAGTTACAACTCAACTTTTTTTATCTAGTTCTGCTAGTGTTTTTTTTTAATTTGTTTTCGCATTTATTTTGCGTTTTTATTTTTGTTTCCGTTTGTTTCTTTCTCTGTTTTTTTTTTTTTTACCTTTTGACAGAATATTAAAAAAAGAAAATACAGATTATGAAGAAAAAGTTTGCAAGTGGGAGGCGTCGAACGTCTACACCAACTATATGTAAAAGTAAAACTTAATTTCTTAAGAGACAATATATAAGACAACAACAATAGACACCGTAAAATTTATTATAGACTCTTCACTTCTAAATTGCTGTTATCTCAAATTCCTCAGCTTCTACACACAACTTCACGCTCACTGATTCCACGCCAAAATCTTGCCATCATGCTCTCCGCAGATAAAATGCCTCTTTGAACATTGCTAAATGGGGAATTATTCCAATGTTCTTCAATATTCTTCTCTCTTTTTTTCATAATTCAATCATGTAATCTTCGTATTTTTTTTTGCTTGTTGCTGTTTTTTGTTTTTATTTTTGTTTTTCTCTTCAAGCTTAATATCACTGTCCTTCCTAACGTCGATGATATTCAGTAATGTCTGTCTTTAATACTTCCTTCCAACTTCTATTTACATATCATCATCTCAAAGAGGACGGTCACTCGCCGTGCTAGAAGCAACAGCCAAATTTACCTCAGATCAGACCTAAATGTCGCAAACAAAATGAAGGGCTGAGTTAACGTGTCCGGTTCGCATATCGACAAAACAACCAGGAGTTGATTTGAACCGAAGTACAGGATGTACGTTACAACCGTAATATATAGATGCTTTCCATCTAGTTTGGATTCTTTACCATCAAATTTGATGGCAAAGAATTCAAATTTGACGGCAAAGAATCCAAAGTAGGTCGAAAACATCTATAATTAAGGAAACGTTGAGTAGATCAGGCAGTCTTCGGTCCTAGGCATAGAGGAAAACGTAAAGGATGATGGAATAGCTTTGATAATTGATCTGCTCGAATTGATGACCTAGTGTTAAATAACAACCATAGCAACAATTGCAACAATAACAA
>NW_021826366.1:10000-12949 GCF_006345805.1 Octopus sinensis | reverse complement strand
TGAAACCGTTATATACGCACCCACATATATATCAAAAATTGCGTTTGGTCGCTTGCTACTCGGAGTTTCACCTACGAGTGCAGAGAATTTTTCAGGAAAGTTATGACACAGCACTGCTTTTGACACTGTGCATTCATAGGCAAAGGTGTGGCTGTGTGGTAAGAAGCTTGCTTCCTAACCTCATGGTCCCGGGTTCAGGCTCACTGCGTGGTACTTTGTTCAAGTGTCTTCTAGTATAACCTCGTGCCAACCAAAGCCTTGTGAGTGGATTTGGTAGACGGAAACTGAAAGAAGTCCATTGTATACATACGACCGAAATGAGGAATAGATAGACAGCCGACAACTGATGAAGGGTCGTTCTTTGTATTACTTGTCCTGTTTTCCATATTTTTCACTCGTTGTTAGCGTATTTAACTCATTTGTTTTCGTATTTCAAGTTGTTTGCTGTTGGTAACGTCCTGTACCTATATATGCATATATATATATATATATATACAGACACATACACATACACATAAGTATATATATATGAAGTAGATGTTGCGTCAGTGAATTCAAAGTATTTAATATGGTTATGAAAGTAGACATATTTTTCTTTTTATTAATTCAACAGTGGTGATTAAATCAAAGAAAACTAAATCTATTAATCTATGATTTTGCGTTGCTATGAAATAAATTATGGAACTTTATGTAATCCAGAGCTTTCTTGTTATGTATTTAAATGAGGAAGTTTTTTTTATTTTTCTTTATTCCCTAATTTTCAGAAATGTTATGGTTGTGAAGGAGTTGAAATCAGGAAAATATCGTTAATTGTTTAAGTTTCATAAATTGTTCTAAGCTATTTAAGGCTTTGAAAATGATGAATTGCCTCATAAACCATGTTAAATGCGTTATAAAGGAAGCTATGCAGAGGCAGAAGTGAAATAATAGTATAAATGGTAATGGCAACCAGATAAAGGATAATGTCTAATAATGTATAATAACCAGGTGCATTAAAAGTAATAAATCATAAAGAATCAGGTAGGGATGGATAACTATGACATGTATTTAAAAAGAAATTCCGTGTTGCTATGATGAAATAACGGTGATAATGATAGGCATGCGTGTATATGTTTAAAGTGTGTGTATATATGTGAGGAACTATGATGTGCGACCAGGAAGAAATTTATGTTTTGGGAAAGGATTGTGATTATCTATAATTTACTCAAAGTTAAAGAAGATAAATACTAACTGTAGGGTTGTGGTTGTAAGCAGTTGTGTTCAAACAATACCGCCACAACCGTCTATTAAAAATGGCGTTGTGTTAACTCGTACGTTCATATGTCAGAGAGTCTACTACAAACAGTAGGTGTAGTTTAAGTTATAACTGTTATATTCTCCGTAAATAAGCGAACATAGAGGGAAAAGGTATTTAAGTAAATGTTGGATTTGTGATGTGGGTTTGAGAGATGTATTTTAATACGAGCATAATACGAGCAATGAAATTACTTTTGATTTATGCGTGTGCTTCCATTACATAAACGTGTGTAATTTGGAACACTGATTAGGCTTGAGTTGAATGTTAGATGTTAATAGAGTTGGGTGTTGGCGATAGTTAGCTTTAGTAAAAGGTAAAAATTAGGATTAATAGCTAGATATTATTTATGCATAAATAGTTAATTACAAATAAAATACTGTATCAGGGTGTGGTTTAGAGAGAGAGAGAGAGAGATGTCTGTATAATTATGAGAAAGATGTGAGGACGATTGATGAGAAGTAGATTAGAATGAACTAATATTGGAGAAGATATATATATATATATATTTATGTAGCTGAAGATTGCTCTACATTTTAAAATGATGTAATGTTTGCATTGTTCAATTAAATGGAGTCGCATGAAACAATCGTGCTGCATTACCTCTGGATATCCTTGTTGCTTATTTTGATGATAGATAGGTAGATAGATAGATAAGTAGGTAGATAGATAGATAGATTGATAGACAGACAGGCAGATAGATAGATAGATAGATAGATAGATAGATAGATAGATAGATAGATAGATAGATAGATAGAGATAGATAGAGTTAAGTCGCTCTTGTGCTACTCTCTTTAGTTGTAACTTTCGAATGATGCCACATCGCTGGTTAGGCGATAGGAATGCAGGCCAACTTTCCCCCTGACCGGAAATCACCGCTGGGTTAAAGTAAATAAGAAATTCAGAGTATATACATTAGAAGAAGTATACAAGGTGCATGCCAAAGGTTTTGAGACTTTTTTAAAGAGAGATATTAATTCGAAGTACAAAACCCTAATCTCTTTCGAAGGAGGCTCCTCTAACTATGATGTATTTGTTGCAGAGCTCCAGCCATTTCGTGAAGGCTCCATGGAAGTCCTACAAAATGAAGGTGTCCAGGACTCTTTGTACAGCCTCCTTCATCTAAGTATTTTCAAAAAGATTGGCCCCGAAGTTCTCTTTCTGTTTGGGGTACAATAAAAGCCATAGGAAGCATGGTCTCGACTGTATGGAGGGTAACGGAGAGTTTTGGTGCTCATCTCCGTCAAGAAGGTGGTTGCCATGATGGAACTGTGGACTAGTGCATTGTCCTGGGCCAAATGCTTTAGTCTTTTGCGACGATATCTCTTCCTGAACTCCCTCACCAAAAATCTATAAAGTACTCTGTGTTGACCGGCTGACCAGAGGGAAATCAATGGATAGAGATGATGACCCTGCTGTCGGATAAAGAGATCATTATGAGCTTCCCGGTGGACTTACTTTGATTGGCCTCTTGAGTCGGCGAAAAGCAACAGATCCGCTCATGCAGGTTAATGTATATATTTCTTTATTGCCCACAGGGGGCGAAACACAGAGGGGACAAACAAAGGCATTAAGTCGATTACATCGACCACAGTGCGTGACCGGTACTTATTTAATCGGCCCCGAAAGGATGAAAGCAAAGTCGACCTCGGCGG
>NW_021826366.1:0-5000 GCF_006345805.1 Octopus sinensis | reverse complement strand
AGCTATTTAGATGTCGATCTCAAAACAATATCACTGTTATGGAATTCGTGTTTGTTCTGATATGAAATTGGCACCACTAAAGTGGCACATTTCTGCAGTCTTTGATAGATTAGGTTCCAGAAAATAGCAATTCTAGGATCTGTAAACATTGCTTGGGACTTTCTTACGTGGCTTTTGTTAACTTTGTACAGTTATGTTAAATATAAATATTTTTGTTCATCAGAAATCCTCTTAGGTATGTTTTCACAGATGTACCCACAATTTGGAGGAAGCAAATTTTTGTCGTATTTTGTAAACTATGAGAAATAATTATAATACATAGGCCTAGGAGTGGCTGTGTAGTAAGTAGCTTGCTTACGGACCACATGGTTCCGGGTTCAGTCCCGCTGCGTGGCACCTTGGGCAAAACCTTGGGAGTGGATTTGGTTGACGGAAACTGAAAGAAGCCCGTCGTATATGTGTGTGTATATGTTTGTGTGTCTGTGTTAGCCCCCCCAACATCGCTTGACAACCGATGCTGGTGTGTTTACGTCCTCGTAACTTAGCGGTTCGGCAAAATAGACCGATAAAATCAGTACTAGGCTTGCAAAGAATAAGTCCTGGGGTCGATTTGCTCGACTAAAGGCAGTGCTCCAGCATGGCCACTGTCAAATGACTGAAACAAGTAAAGAGTATGATGACGATGATGATAAAGATGATGACGACGATGACAACAATAACAACAACAACAACAGCAATAATAACAATAACAGCAACGGCAATAATAATAATAATGATAATAATAATAATAATGAAGATCATGAAGAAAAAAAATGCTTTCTAATTGATGTATCAATACCGGCAGATGACAACGTGTCTCTAAAAGAAATGGAGAAACTTCCAAATACAAAGACCTGGAAATAGAGGTAACCAGAAATGTGGGAATCTAAAAACAGAAACAATTCCTATCATAGTAGGTGCATTAGGCATGATAAAAAATATTCAGACAAATACACAACAACACCCAGGACTTACAAACACATATAACATACAGAAAATTGCACTACTAGGCACTGCCACACATCCTACGCAGAACAGTTTCCATACAATAACCATCAGAGCATCACAACAAATCACAGCACACCCCAAGGCACACAGAGCTGCGCTCGGTAGTGAAATGAAAGCACACTACAAAAATTAAACTACTGAATAATAATAATAATAATAATAATAATAATAATAATAATAATAATAATAATAATAATAATAATAACGCAGCAAACAAAAATTCTGACAATCAATGTCAGAGTATATAATATTTTTAATGAAATTTCATGGTTCGCATGTTTGTGAGTTCCTCATTGTACAGGAAATTGGTTTTGACCTGCAAAAGTCTTTATCTCTTGTAGATCTCCAATTCAATTGCGACCAACATACAAGTGACCATGCTTGAAATTGTTTCTGGTGTTAAAAATAGTAACTTATGAGAATTAAATACAGAAAAGCGGATATTTATCCGTAAGCTTTTCTTAAGTGGATTGTAAAGAACGGCGATTCATAATTTACTTCGTCAAAAACAATTTTTTTTATTTTCCAAAGTTGTCACATAACGTCTTAAACGACCAAGTTGAGAAATACGTGTGTGTGTGTGTGTGTGCCTATGTACATACAGACAGATAGATCGAGGCAAAGAGCGAGAGAGAGAGAGAGGTGTTTTCGGTGAGAGATGGAGGAAAAGGCAGAAACAGAACGCTACCGATGTGTCACTTGCTTGACTTTGTGAAATTACACGTTCTGCATTCATCACTGTTCAATAATAAAATGAATTTTGAAATGTCTGTCAGAAGATAGTCATTGAAGTGTTTTCTGAAATGGCTGAACAGAGGAAACTGAATTGAACAATGTTTGTGAGTTGTCTAGATAAATTGTGCATTGGATGAAAGATCGAAGGAAAACCAATGATAGACAGACACAGCCAGCTAGACAGATATATGGCATATCTTGACGCGAAGCAAGTATCTTATTAGAATTTAAGAGAGAAAAACAAATATTTATTCGTAAGTTTCCTTAGGAGAAAATTAAAGAACGGAAATTCATAAATTTCTCTCAATTCTGTAATAATCTTGCTAATTCTAAAATATATCGTTTTTTTTTTCCCAATGTAGTTTAATATCTTTAAGACTGCGTTGTAGAATACATATGTGTATCTTAAAAAGAATTCATATAAACTCAAAGAGAAAAGTACAACATACTAAATATATATATATATTATATATATATATATATATATATATATATATTATATATATATAATAGAGTGTGAGGGAGAGAGAAGGGTTGCGAACCAACTGGAAGTAATTTTACAGACAGACAATTTATCCCCGCCAAATCACACTATTGATTATTATCATTGTTTTTTTTTTGTTCGTATTTAGTTTTGTTGTTGGTCTTTCTGACATCAAATATTGCGTGTGTGTATGTGTGTGTGTGTGTGTGTGTTGTGTGTGTGTATGTGTGTGTGTGTGTGTGTGTGTGTGTGTGTGTGTGTGTATTGGGAAATGGCTGTTTGTATAAAACAAACCACGAAGTAGATCAATGAGCTCAATATTATTTTGTGTTCAAGTAAATTTATGTTTGTCAACAGATATCGATAATTTTGTTAAGTACATATGTATAAATACACACACACACAAACACACACACACACACATGTATACATACGTAAATATAAGAGTGCATACATACATACATAAGTATATACACTCATATATATATATATATATATATATATATATATACACATATATCTGCGAGCACGTGTTTGTATATATATACAAACATATATATATATATGTATGTATGTATTTATACATATATAAAAAAGTATATGAATATGTATATAAAAAAATACATATCTATATATATATATGCATTTATATGTACACACATATATACATAACGTACACGTTCACATACACACACATATTTAACATTCATGTGATCAGATAGTGAAAAAGAAAGAGAAAGCGGCAAGGAGGGGAAGGGAGGGAGAGGGACAGAGAGAGAGAGAGAGGAGAGAAAGGCAGAAACTTATTGCAAATCTATATCTTTTATCGTCATTGTCGCTCGTAAAATTTGAAAGAATTTGAAACGTGTGTAAAGAGAGATAACGCAATAAGCTCCTGACAGAGACAACACCACCCTGCATTGCCGCCGCCGCGTCCGCCGCCACAGCCGCTACCGCCGCCCCCACCGACATCCCCGTCATAACCACGACCACCACCACCGTCACCACGACCACGATTATTAACAATAACAACACTTACAACAATGTAATAATAATAATGATAATAATCATAGTAACAGCATAAAAAAATATGTATGTTGTATTCTCACGACATAAATCTACACCATCACCATTTATCAAATATACATACATACATACATACATACATACATATATATATATGTGTTTTTCTCTCTCTGTGATCTTTCTGTTGAAGAGCGTAGGCTCGAAACGTTTAAAGACCTGTTTTATTTATATTTCCTGAGCGCCATACTAATACAATTGTTCGTTTGTTTTCCACCTGCCTTCGTCTTTGTTTATTTTCATAAAGCTTCCCGTTATTATATATATATATATATATATATATATATAAATATTCTTATTATTCGTGTTATCATTATTGTTTTTTACGTATTTTTGTATTCTTATTCGTGTAACATCGTCCGTTTTCCCGTCCTTGTTTTGTATACATTCGAGGCTTTCTTCCAAGGAATCTAATGCACTTGGCTTAGATTTTCCTTTGGGGCTGGCTAGGTCGGAGCAATATCAAGATTAATCAGCCGAAATTGCGAGTATGATCCGGTTCTTGACTGAAGATTGAAGGCTTCGAATGTCCCGTCCGTGTTTTTTGTATCGTCTTCTAAATGTTTTGCTTCTTGTCCCAGTTTGTATTTATATATATATATATATATATAATATATATATATATATATATATATATATTTGTATGTATAATATATATATAAATATATATATATAGTATATATATATATATATATATATAGGCGCAGGAGTGGCTGTGTGGTAAAGCTTGCTAACCAACTACATGGTTCTGGGTTCAGTCCCACTGCGTGGATCTTGGGCAAATGTCTACTGCTATAAACCCGGGTCGACCAATGCCTTGTGAGTGGATTTGGTAGACGGAAACTGAAAGAAGCCTGTCGTATATATGTATATATATATATATATGTGTGTGTGTATGTGTTTGTTTGTCTGTGTTTGTCCCCCTAGCATTGCTTGACAACCGATGCTGGTGTTTTACGTCCCCGTCACTTAGCGGTTCGGCAAAAGAGAACCGATAGAATAAGTACTGGGCTTACAAAAGAATAAGTCCCGGGGTCGATTTGCTCGACTAAAGGCGGTGCTCCAGCATGGCCGCAGTCAAATGACTGAAACAAGTAAAAGAGTAAAAGAGTATATATATATATGTATGTATGCATGTATGTATGTATGTATGTATGTATGTATGTATGTATGTATGTATGTATATATAAATGAAAAAATGTATAAAGAAACGACGTAAATGTATTCTGAATGTAAAAACGAACGGAAGACAATCAGCAAGTCCCTAATTCTTCATCGATTATCGACCACTGATACTCTCTTTATTCTTTTACTCTTTTACTTACTGCGGCCATGCTGGAGCACCACCTTTATTCGAGCAAATAGATCCAGGGACTTATTCTTTGTAAGCCTAGTACTTATTCTATCGGTCTCTTTTGCCGAGCCGCTATGTGACGGGGACATAAACACACCAAGCAATCATCGTTGAAGGAATAAAATTCATCATACAGAACAACTTCTTCAACTTCAACGAGAACACTTATAGACAAAAATCGGACACGGCGATGGGAACGAGGGTAGCCCCCACTTTTGACAGCCTTCTCATGGCATACCTGGAAGTGCAAATATACGAGCACACTAGACTGAAATTTGGAGACAACTTCCAAAAATA
>NW_021826365.1:0-12845 GCF_006345805.1 Octopus sinensis | reverse complement strand
TTTTCTCTTTTACTTGTTTCAGTCTTTTGACTGTGGCCATGCTGGAGAACCGCTTTTAGTCGGACAAATCGACCCCAGGACTTATTATTTGTAAGCCTGGTACTTTTTCTACCGGTCTCTTTTGCCGAACCGCTAAGTTACGGGGACGTAAACACAACAGCATCGGTTGTCAAGCGATGTTGGGGGGACAAAAACAGACACACAAACATATATACACACACACATACATACATACATATATATATACATATATACGACGGGCTTCTTTCAGTTTCCGTCCACCAAATCCACTTACTATGCTTTGGTCGACTCGAGGCTATACTAGAAGACACTTGCCCAAGGTGCCACGCAGTGGGACTAAACCCGGAACCATGTGGTTGGTAAGCAAGCTACTTACCACACAGCCAGTCCTACATTCCAGAAATTTACAGACTTGCGCAGAAAAAACATTTATTATTTCAAAGAAGTACAAAACTTTAAGCTCCTTCAAAGATGGACACTGTAACTTCAATACACTTGCTGTAGCACTCCAGTCACTTCGTAACGGCCATATAGACGTCTCCCAAAATGAAGGTGTCAGAGGACTTCATCTTCAAAACGACTGCGACCGAGGTTTTTTTATTCAAATCGGAGAACAACCAGAAGTCACAGGAAGTAAGGTCTTAACTGTAGGAAGCTGAGGGACAATTTTGATGTCCATCTCTGTTAAGTATTTGCTTACCAGGATGCTCGTCACTGAGGACACTGAGAACAAACTTTTCACAAATTTTGTACATGTCCAAATGAATAATTCTGTGTAGTTTCCACACCAACTCCAGGCTATATGCTTTATAAACACACGATATAATTTATAGACACACGATATAATTCTTTATTACCCACAAGGGGCTAAACACAGAGAGGACAAAGAAGGACAGACAAACGGATTAAGTCGATTATATCGACCCCAGTGCGTAACTGGTACTTAATTTATCGACCCCGAAAGGATGAAAGGCAAAGTCGACCTCGGCGGAATTTGAACTCAGAACGAAGCGGCAGACGAAATACGGCTACGCATTTCGCCCGGCGTGCTAACGTTTCTGCCAGCTCGCCGCCTTTTATAGACACGATAGTCTTCATCCAGAAAACTGCGAATTTTCTCAACAAGCTCCAAGAACTTACGTCCATCTTCCTTCCACTCCTCTCATTGTCTCTCACTTCCTCTCTATCGTCCTCGAACTTCTTATTCCAGCAAAAGTCATTCATCCATAACCAGTCTGGAACATTGCATAGGTTTCTGTAGAGTTTCCTCCCAGTTTAATACAAAATATTAATGCACAGCGATCTTCCAAACGTCCTGACTACATTCTGCAACCAATTCAGCTGTGGCAAACATTGTTTTGTAAGGTGTGTTCAAAGGGGCATCACAGTCGCTTCTTTCAATCTGGAATAGCAAAATTTGGCAAACCAGCTTATTGGATGCACAGTAATGATATACCAAAATTGTAATAATCTAGAACAGTTATAACTGCCTCAGCTAAAAAAAATCTCAAAACTTTTGGAATATATCTCGTACTTACATTTACCCCTACCATCAGGCGCTAAGTGTTTGGGGGGCTAAAAACACGCTTGCCACTCTGGATAATGCTTTCCGATGAACATTAAAAAAAATAAAATTATAGAAGCGACAAGAACAAGAACAGGAATATACAAAGAATAACTGAAGAATGGAATTTTTATTTCATTATCTATTACGTTCCGCTTTTGCCCCCTACTCCTCACCGAATGTTCAAGAAGAAAAGAAAATTATGATTAATAAGGGAATGATGAGATATTTATGATTCCATCTGAAGATCTCAATCAGATTCTTGCATTTTATTTAACGGTAATCTGTCAAAAGGTTACACTGCAATGGAGTTTTAGAGGAGAGATAAGAGGTAGAAAGTGGGGGAAAAATAGCGGTAGGATAGGAGGGAGCAAGGGACATGGGGGAGGAGGTGTAGGTGGAGGAGGAGGAAAAGTAGATGATGGGGGTGGTCATGATGATGATGATGGTGATGGTGCTGGTCGTCGTGGTGCTCGTGGTGCTCGTGGTCGTGGTCGTAGTGGCGGTGGTGATGATGATGAAAGTGAAAATAAAAAACGGCAAAAAAAAAAGATGAAGATAAATGGTGATGATGATGATGATGAGGAGGTGAAGGAGGAGAAGGAGGAGGAATTATTATTATTATTATTATTATTATTATTATTATTATTATTATTATTATCAGTAGTATATTTTTTATATCATACTTTCACTTCACTACCGAGCGCAGCTCTGTGTGCCTTGGGTATGTGCTGTGATATGTTGTGATGCTCTGATGGTTATTGTATGGAAAGTGTTCTGCGTAGGATGTGTGCAGTGCCTAGTAGTGCAATTTTCTGTATGTTATATGTGTTTGTAAGTCCTGGTGTTTTTGCTATGTATTTGTCTGAATATTTTTTTATCATGCCTAATGCACCTATTATGATAGGAATTGTTTCTGTTTTTAGAGTCCACATTCTGGTTACCTCTATTTCCAGGTTTTGTATTTTGAAAGTTTCTCCATTTCTTTTAGAGACACGTTGTCATCCGCTGGTATTGATTATTATTATTATTGTTATTATTATTATTATTATTATTATTATTATTATTATAACAACATCGAAAAATACCTTAGGAATGAGAACCCAGGTTCGAAATTTGCTCCAAGGCACCTGGTAAAGGCTGGAGAGTATATCAGCTGAAACGTTATGTTAACTAGAAACAAGGCGAGGAGAAATATCAGTCAAATGTAAATAATGTAAATAATGTAAACTGTACCATGTTTCCAACTATTAGGATGGTTTCCACTAGAGAATGTGAGACAAAGGTAGAGAGAGAAAGAGAGAGGGGAGATAAGAATGGAGAGAAGAGAAAGGTTTCGATGAAAGAAGTGGGAGAGTGATGAAGAGATCGAGAAAATGGTAGAGAGAGGCAATAAAAGGGGATCCGGTGGACAGAAGGGAGAGAAAACTAGAAAGGTTTTAAGCAAAGCAAAAAGCATAGATTTTCCAGCCATGACCACTTCGCACTGCTCTTGCTCTCTTGGTTGTTACATATTTATGACTAAAGTCATATTTGTGCCACCCGTCGCTTTCCAAGACGGAGAGTATAATTTCAGGAAGATTTGATATCCATTTCTATCAAAATAAATGACGACATAGAAGTTCCCCCTTTTGGCCAACAAGAAGAGAAAGAACAAGGAACAGAGAGAATGAATGAGAGAGAGAGAGAGGGGTGTGGGAGGGGGGAAGAAGGTGCGAGAGAAATAGAGACAATGGTGATGAACGGAGTGAAATTCAAGCAAAAATATGTTGGAAAATATCAGACTAAAAAAAAACCCCAAACCAAATGAACAAACGAACGAGAATATATGAAAATGTGACTGCAATGTCTTCCGTATAGATAAGTGACTTAAAAGATTTCTTCAATTCTTCTTTCATTTTATCAGATTCTGTCTGTTTCTCTCTCTCTGCATGTATGTATGTATGTATGTATGTATGTATGTATGTATGTATGTATGTATGTATGTAAGTATGTATGTATGTATGTACGTATGTATGTATGTATGTATGTAATGTATGTATGCATGTGTCTTTGTGTATATACAGACATACCACGTTAACCTATCTAACTCTTTATCGCCCAACTTATCCGCCCATACATACGTGTATGTGTGTGTGCATGCACACGTGTGTCTGTGTTGTGTGTGCGTGTACAAGTATATAGGGTTTTATATATATATATATATATATGAGCAGATATGCATTTATATATATATATATATATATATATATATATATATATATATATATATGCATATATATATATATATATATATGCATATATATATGTATATATATAAATTACACATATCATACTTAGATATATAGACACAGAAACATATATGTGAGTATATTACACACACACACATACACATACACACGCATATACATACGTGCAATCGTCCACCTAACTTCCACTTATTCTTTATCTTTTGCATCATTTACGTAAATACATTAACATGTTTAATATAAAACAATTGCAATTGTTCTCTTTGCATAACAAACTATGATTCATTATCATATAGTATCGCACGCAATTTAAGCAGCATGACAACGGTAGTGTTATAATGTTATGTGTTACCGTCTTTCGGTAAAGATATAGAGTTACAGAATAAATTAACACTATTAATGTAACTTTTACTGGTCTGTCAGTCTGCTAGAAAGAGCAGCAACCTTTCCCTTCTAATTACGTGTTGCCTTCTTTAAAAAGAAAGAAGTGATACATTGGAAGATGTTATTGGAGGTTGATGTATCTTAAAGAACAAAAGACAGATAAGCATTTCAAGTCGACCAGGAAAGAATAAAAAGCAATGTTACCACCGGCAGGATTTGAACTCAGCGCACAGAGTGCAGAACAAGCACTACAAAGCATTTCGTCCAATACTGTAAGTAATTTCTGATCAATGAAACCAATGATAAAATGTCGTCCTAGGAATGCTTATCCATTTTTTGCTTTAAGGGTTAAAGAACAAAATGGCAGTATCGAAAGAGTGTTGGACAAAATGCTGTGTAGTGTTTACTCTGCTCTCTGTGCGCTGAGTTCGAATCTTGCCGATGGCAACATTGCTTTTCATCGTTTCGTGGCTGATTGAACGCAAGTACTAGACCATAGTGGTAAAAAAGGTAAAGATACCGTCTCGAGTCATACCAATTTATAAAGGGCTGGTTTCCCTGTTTCCTAGTGTATATATCCCCCACCCGGACGGGACGCCGGTCCGTCGCAGGACTACTCATATTTGCCAGCTGAGTAGAATGGAGCAACGTGAAATGAAATATTTTGTTCAAGAACAACACGTCACCCGGTCCATAAATCGAAACCACAAGCATACGATCATGAGTCCAACCCCCTAAGCCACGCGTCTCCACAGTCCAAGGTGCTGGATAGAATTGATGGAGCATCGAACAAGATATCTACTGGTGTTTGTTCTCGTTCTTTGCGCTCTTTGTTCTTGTATAGTTGACTTAATCCTTTTCTACTCTAGGCACAAGGCCCGAAATTTTGAGAAAAGGGGACAGTCGATTAGATCAACCCCAGTACGCAGCTGATACTTAATTTATCGACCTCGAAAGGATGAAAGGCAAAGTTGACCTCGGCGGTATTTGAACTCAGGACGTATTGCAGCAAACGAAATGCCACTAAGCATTTCGCCGGGCGTGCTAACGTTTCTACCAGCTCGGCATCTTATAGTTGACTTAATCCGCTGCCTGCTTTAAAGCCACCAGCTAGATTTAGCTGCTCTCACCGGAATTTATCCTGTCGCCAACATTTAAGCTGTTTAAGGATAACTTCCGCCCTTCCTACCACAAGTTTTGAAGCTCTGAAAAAAATAGAAAAAAAAAAAAAAGGAAAAGGTTATATTTAGTAAGAAATCGCTTCAGAACTGACAGTTGGTATGAAAATTACGATCTTGTCAGTATTTTGCATCTGTTGTTATCATTCTTTACTTCAAAATGCCTTTCGGAAATTGTAACAGAATTATCAAACCTATATAAATCTATAACATGAGAACCTATTTATATGGACACTGATTGTCATATACATATATACATATGAGTGTGTGTGTGTGTTTGTGTTTGTGTTTGTGTGTGTATGTTTATACGTGGCTGTAGCAAGGAGTACTGTGGAGAGTATACAATAGCTTCCATATGGCGAAGCAGTTCCTTAAGAGGAACAAGGCTGGGTGGGCGTCGATCACATTCAGTCTGTCCATTAATCTTGTAAGCCGGCGAAACTTAGACCTGAGGATAGGGCAAATGGAAGATGGGAGGATTAACAAACCGAGGATAAGGACGTCTTCTTTGGAGGTCACCTGTACCTGGTGTGATTACCTCGTGAAAACCTATACGTTGGATATCCAGAATTTTGAGGCCAAAAGTAATCTTTATATCAATGATCAAGATAGAAAACCTACATTTCTGATCTGCTGCACCGTGCGACTCCGTTACAAGGAATATACTAGATCTAGATGTTCAACAATATACCAATATAATGTACAGAATTTTCACGCTTAACTTTTTTTTTTTTGTTAAAAGATTGGCCACCAACTAAGTCGTCTATTTCTCAAGCAACAAACATCAGGTACTCTGCTAGTATGTATGATATGCATATATGTATAAACGCATGTATTTGTGTGCGTCAGTGTGTGTGCGTGTGTGTGTGTGTGTATGTGGAGAGATTTCTATGTGGGTATGTGTGTACATATATACTTGTATATAAATGTGTGTGTGTAAATATGCATACGTATATATATATACATATACATATATATGTGTATGAATATATATTTATGTATGTATATATGTATGTATGTATGCATATATATGTGTGTGTGTGTTTGTATGCATGTATGTTTATTATGCGTGTGTATATACAGTTGATTAACTTTCTCTACGGCATCCTGCGGTGCGGGACTGCAGAGAAACGCGATTAGGTGGTTTTCGTGTACAAACATAGGTGTGTTTGATATACATATATCATATATGATATATATATATATATATATATATATATATATATATATATATATATATATATATATATATATATATAATATATATTACGTATATATAACATATATGTATGTGTATCGCATACATATATATATGTATATATATTGATATGTACGTACGCATATATATTATATATATAGATATATAATATATATATATATATATATACATAATATACCTAACATAACAGCAACCATACAAACACACCACGTACATTCTCTCACGAAAAATACTCTTCATACACAGACGTGGATAAATAATTACCTGACTTCTCGAGGTTAAATGAGTGCACAGCACGCACACATACAACACACACACACACACACACACACACACACACACACACACACACACACACATACATTCAAATACTCATACCCGCACGTACGAACGCACGCATAGTCATCTACGTGTATCTAGATTGTATTTCTCTGTCTTGAAATGAAATTTCGTGTACATATATATAGAACCATAGAATTAGCTATCTTGCATATAATGGTCCAACAATATTACATAACCAAATTACAAAAACACACATATACACACACACGTACACATATATTGCATTATTCTTGTAGATTTTCCCTTGTTGTAGTCATTAAATTGCGGCTAAGCTGGAGCAACATTTTGAAGGGTTTGAGGCGGTAAAATCTATTCCAGTACATTTGAAGTTTTAAACTTAGAACTTATTCTGTCGGTATCTTTTTGCAAATCCGCTAAGTTATGAGGGCGAAAACAAACCAATACCGGTCGTTAAACAGTGTGGGACAAACACATACATACATATGTACGTATACACATACCTTCATGCATGCATACATACATACGTACATAACTGCATACATAAATAATACATACATACGTACATACATACATAAATACACACATACATATGTACGTACACACATATGCATGCATACATACATACGTACATAACTGCATACATACATAATACTTACGTAAGTACATACGTGCATACATACATACTAGCGTACTTACGTATGTACACACACAACACACACATACATACATACATGCATACAGACAGACAGACTGACAGACAGACTGACAGACTGACTGACAGACGGACCGAGATAGACAAATGTTGATGATGATAGCTTCATCTTGTCAGATCATGTCCTTCTCATATTACGCGATAGCGAGACATCTGTACGTCACTGGATTTATATGATAAAAGCTTGTACAACACATTTGCTGCTCTCTCTGTCGTCATAGTTGGTTTCAGTGACAAGCATTGCAATATTTCTGCCACTATTTTGACATCAAGTTTTGTGTCTCTTAGAACAGCTGCCTTCCCCCACGGTTCCGTCAAAAATTAATGGGAGTCCCTTCCACACCTGGGAAACTCTGATTAATCCATAGATGGGGTCCTGAAAGGTGCTACAGTTCCAGGAGAGAATGGATCTGGAATAATGGTAATTAGTGTATGTTTTTTTTTTGTGTATCTTTCTGTTGAAGAGCGTAGGCTCGAAACCTAAAATACTTTTTCTATTCCTGAGCGCTATACTAATACATTTGTTTGTTTGTACTCTACCTGCCTTCGTCTTTTGTTTATTTTCGTAAACTTTCCCTTTATGTATGTATGTATGTATGTATGTATGTATGTATGTATGTATGTATGTATGTATGTATGTGTGTATGTATGTATGTATGTATGTATGTATGTATGTATGTGTGTATATGTATATGTATGTATGTATGTATGTATGTATGTATGTATGTATGTATGTATGCAAGTATGTAGGCAAGCATGCATCCATGCATGTATGCATATATACACAGGCCCAAGCGTGGGTGTGTGGTATGAAGATTGCTTCCAAACCACATCGTTCTGTGTTCACTCCCTCTGCGTGGAACCTTGGGCAAATGTCTTTTGCCATAGCCTCGGGCCTACCAAAGCATTGCGAGTGGCTATGATAGACGGAAATAAGCTCGTCGTGGTTGTGTGGTAAGAAGTACCTGTGACGCACTGAGTTCGATGTAATCGATTTAATCCCTTTGTCTGTCTTTGTTTGCCCCCTCTATGTTTAGCCCCTTGTGGTCAATAAACAAATAAGAAGCTTGCGTCCTAATCACATAGTTCAGAGGACTTATGAATGCTTAAGGAGCCTCTCACTAAGGCGAACAAAACACCTCAAAAACCCCTTAAATTTTAAGAGTTCAAACACCTGCATGCTCGGAAGAAGTTCTTATCTGTTTGAAAAACTTCCCTTGGAGGCCAGGAATAACACGGATACTTTAATAATGAGAGAGGGGGCAATATGTGAGTCTTCAAATTTCACAGCACAAACCATGCATATAGTACATGATATGTTTGTCGTACCTGTATCACCTTCGGCCTTGATTTGGTTGCTACAACCTCATACATTTGTCCTTCGGAGTTGATCACTACAACAGCCCTGTGGTCGTCAGTAAACCTTTCTAAATTTGGCTTTCAGAGCTGATCATTACATCATTCTACTTTGGCCTTCAGAGCTCTCCACGGAAGCATCCTATTTTCCCCTTCACAGCTGGCCACAACGGTATCCTAAATTTGGCCTTCAGAACTAATCAGAATAAGAATTTAAAAGAGGTAGATCTTTCTTTTAAATCTCAGAAATTGCTCAATGTTACTGGAAACTTTAGTAATAGTTTATATTTCCCACGCATGGAAGGCAGCCGGGGCCCTAACTCTATAGTAACATTATATGAGACCCAGATTGTAACACCGAAGCAACATCTGCAGCAAGGAAAAGATCTCAGCATCTATTACGCTGAAGTTTACAAGCGTGAAATTGATAACATCATTACGATAGTTAGAAGTGATAAAATCATTAGGAGAGACATGAAATAAAAACAAGACTCTTCCCAAGGAATTTTGGCAAATTCTACTTAACATAACAAAATTTTAAAAAATTAGACCAGTTCACCGAGAACACTGTGCATCAGTAGTTCAATCGAAAAAAAAAAGGTGACTATGGTTGGAATAAACAAGAATAATATATTAAAATGGATTAGAAATGAGAAGCTATATATTTTCTGTTTAATCGATTATCATTTGAGAGATTTGAGAGATGAAGGCGCGTGGCTCAGTGGTTAGAGCATCGAGCTTGCGATCGTGAGGTTGTAAGCTCGAATCCCGGACCGGGCTGCGTGTTGTGTTCTTGAGCAAGACACTTTATTTCACGTTGCTCCAGTTCACTCAGCTGTAGAAATGAGTTGCGACGTCACAGGTGCCAAGCTGTATCGACCTTTGCCTTTCCCTTGAACAACATCGGTGACGTGGAGAGGGGAGACCGGTATGCATGGGCGACTGCTGGTCTTCCATAAAACAACCTTGCCCTGACTTGTGCTTCAGAGGGTAACTCTCTAGGTGCAAACCCATGGTCAGTGTCTGACCGAAGGGGGTCTCTCTCTCTCTCATTTGAGAGACAAAATATACAATAGCCATTAAAAGTATAGCGGAGATTGGGTATTGTAGTTTATAAGTTATAGAGCTACCTTAGAGCCGTCATGCGTCTATGGAGTGTTCAGCAGCTTGCACTAAGCATTAAAGTTATAACTACTTCGATATATGACGCCAGCTGTACGCAGAGTGAGGTTCTGTCTTTTGGAGTTCACTTTTGTTCTTTCTTACCTAGATCAAGTTGGAAATCTTTACTGCAGTTTCTACACTTGCGTTTAGAGTTCTGGTCTTCTTTTCTCCAGAAATTGAGAACTGTTTCATGTGATCATAAATACTTTTGACTCTAATCCCTCCTTTTCACCTCTATAGCGAGGACATTAGTTTTAAGCCAAATCCTTTTAAGCTGTTGTCTAAACATGAATGCTTTATAGTCTTGTAGCTGTGGACTTCCTCTAAGTTGCTGTCACATGGCGCAGTTATTCCTATGAGAATCACCACCCTAGAAGACAGAACACAAAATTGGCATACAAATACCATCTCGTCTGAGGCTCCAGCAATTCTGTTTTGATGAAAGTGAGGGGAATACAATATCCGGTTTCATTATACGCTTGTTGTTGGTTTCTGGATGACTTGTTTTCCATTCTGGATGGTTTTCTATGCTTTTCCGATCATATTCTTCATCCATCAATTCTTGTTTCTGATTTTCACGGATGTTTCAGGTTATGATTTTTTCGTCGCCTGCCACTTAAAATATTCGTTTCGCATTTTGGCACAGTCAGAAACTTTGGTTGAGGGGTTAAAACGATTACATCGACCCCAGTGCTCAGCTGGTACTTATTTTATCGACTCTCGAAAAGATGAAAGGTAAAATCGGCCGCAGAGGAACTCAGAACGTCAAGACGGACGAAATGCTGCATAAAATATTGATAGAGCTTCAGGTGGTGTACTCTAGCAAATCACATCTACGATCCTTTATGCACCTGACGGTACTTCGGAGCGTACTTCTTTTAGACGAGTACGTCTTTGCATGAGATCGGGAAAACTTTCATTGTTTGATTGCTTTATAGAGCGGGTACACATGGTTACCTTATTTCACTTGCCTTGTACTCAAAAGCAAAAGGTTATATGCAAATCTAAGGATGAAGCTGATTCAAACATGAGTTGTATTGTCGTATGTCATTCCAGTTGAGATTTCCTTGAAATTTCTTCTATGACAACCATTGTCTTTGTCGGCCCTGCTGCCCTACCACCTGGGTTTTCCCCACCATTTTCCTCCTCTTTCTGTAGTGCCTTGTCTTTCTCTGTTTTCTATTTTGTTTCTCACCCTTTGTTTCTCAAGGGAACCTAGTCAGTACCTGCCTTTAGTCAATTATATAACATAATATAATATAATGTATATGTCACCAATATATTATATGATACTGTTTTCAACTTTTGGTACAAGACCAGCAATATTGGGGGAAGGGATAAGTCGACCCTAGTGCTAAACTGATACTTATTTTATCGACCCCCCCAAAGTATGAAAGCAAAGTCAACGGCGGAATTTGAACTCAGAAAGTAAAGACGAACAAAATGCTGCTAAGCGTTTTGCGCGGTGTGCTAACAATTCTGCCAGCTGGCTACCTCACAGTAATATAATCTATATTTTTATAAACGGCAAAATGTCTGTGTGCGTGTCCTTTATACAAATCCGCAATTTTTCAGTTAGAGGACTCGCACTTTCTATGGTCATTCAAAACCATCCAAGGGTGGTCGTGCACATCTTTACACTTACCTAGTCACCCCGCAAAGCCATTAAAAAATCAATAGAAGTGACTTTTTTGTAAATTTTCTATCCAAAACCCAATCAAAACTTGATACGCCAATTGAATGCCAGCTAGCTGTATGTGAATGGCCAGAGATTTGGACAGTACTCGTGTGTATGTGCGCACGCACGCAGCTGTATATGCATGCACTAGCACTATGACCCGGCAACGCGGGTCATATTGCTAGTATAATATAATATAATATTGTGTTGTGTTGTGTTGTGTTGTGTTATGTTATATTATAATATGTTATTGATTACTTACTAGCTTTCAGAGTTCATAACATATCGTCTTTCAGTTTGGCCATGAACAAAACATGAGTAACTTAACTCTGTAAATTGGCCTCAATATTTCTTCTTGAAGTATTGAATACTCTAGTCTGCATATGAAAGCCTTGCTCTTACGAACAAACACAAAAATACACACCCACCCCACCCAAGCACATCTCTTCCTCCTCCTCATTATACATATACGCACACAAAATGCATACATATACATATATACATACAATGTTGAGAATAGTAACACTTATGGAGATATGTGCAACTATGTCGTAGTATGTAGGTGGCAGATGAACTAGTAAATATCGTTGTGTGTGTCAGTAATATGATGAAACATATGGTTACATATGGTTAAGTTAATTTGTCGAAAGCATACAATATTTTATGGTTAACTAAGCACTTGTTTTAACATATGGAGGTATTCGGGTATCTGTCAAACATACGTGCGTTTTTGGCTAATTAACTGTCCGTCGGGTACAGAAATCTGAATATCTCTATTAGCGGCTGATTTTTACCTTTGTGTTCTTTTCTCTCTCTTTTATGACGCACCAGTCAATGACGGATCTTCTTCCTGGTCGCTCAACTTGCTAGAAGTAGCAGTCAAATCTCGTGCATTCTTGAAAAAAAAAATATATAGTCTTTTACTCTTTTACTTGTTTCAGTCATTTGACTGCGGCCATGCTGGAGCACCGCCTTTAGTCGGGCAAATCGACCCCGAGACTTTATTCTTTGTAAGCC
>NW_021826364.1:0-7500 GCF_006345805.1 Octopus sinensis | reverse complement strand
TCCAGGTGGGTCATGGGCATAAGCTATTAAACAGAATAAATACCATTTTGGGAATATCATTGCGATTGTCTGTCTTATACACACACACACGCGCGCGCGCACGCACACACACACACACACACACACACACACACACACACACACACACACACACACATATATATATATATATATATATATATATAATACACTTTCAGCTTCATATCTTTTGAACTGGAACAACAGGATATGTAGCAACCCATCTGAAGCAAAGTATGACCGAAGTTGGAATCTTGAAGAGAGAACACAAATCCTTGATTCATACGCTAAAATTTATCACGATATATAGGATTACACAAGACCTTCTGCGAGACTTTCTTAAGAATTAAAGCCTGATGGTTAAAACAAGATGCTTTCCTTCACTACTTTACTACCAAGTAGATGACTATATATATATATATAGAGATTTATATAAATAAGGATAAGATAGTTAATTTAAATATCGATCTTATCAAGTGGTCAGCATGGGAATAAAAACCTTCAAAGGTAATTATTATTATCAAAATTATAATTTAGGGTATCTAAGAGATATCACCATGCTGAAAATAGCTGCCAAAACTTGACACTAAAACCACATTAAATGTGGTTTTAGAGTCAAGTTTTGACTGCTATTTCCAGCATGGTGGTATCTCTTAGATACCCTAAATTATAATTTTATATATATATATATATATATATAAAACTTTGATAACTTTGAAAGGTTTCGGCCAGTATAGGCCCAGGCAATGTCTAACTCAATAGCACCCCTGGTGAAGTCTTTTAGCCATATATGGGACACCATAGCCCACTCTAGCAAAGAGTTATTATTATTGGAGACATATCCGAGTGTAGGAGGTTGGTCCGGGATTTTTTGAAGAAATTTGTCCAGTGAACATTTGAATTCTATGGGATCCGTTTCCGTTTTGACGTATTTTGGTATGGTATTAAAGAGAGCTGGACCGGTTGAGGTAAAGTAGTTGTGACGTACTGTTGCTATGTGTACCGAGTTGGATTTTTGTAGTGGGCGGATAGCACGGGGGCCAAGACTGGGATGGATTTTAAAATTGATGCCAACATCATTTGTGCAATATTGATGGAATATTTTCCACTTCACAAAAATGATGTAGCCCTCCCGGTGGCTTTGGAGAGAGTAGGGATTGAGTTTTTTTAGTCGACCCCAATAAACAATGCCTCTCATGCCGTCTCTCTCTCTCTCTCTCTCTCCTCTCTCTCTCTATATATATATATAATATATATATATATATATATATATATATATATATATATATAGACCCCAATAAACAATGCCTCTCATGCCGTCTCTCTATATATATATAGTTTCTGTTTACCATACCCACTCACGAGGCTTTGGCCGACACAAGGCTATAGTAGAGGGCACTTTCTCAAAGTGCCATGCATTGGGACTGAACCCGGGACCATGTTATTTGGAAGTAAACTTACCATGTCTTCGCCGATGTTAAACCAGTGATTAGCTTTAATCCACCATCTGATTTAATAACGACTGATCCTTTGGTTGCATTTAGAGCAGACTACTTTGTTCCTGTTTACAGCTATGAGTAGCTGACCCCTTAACGTTTATATTCCGTTCTTTTTTCAAGGTTTTTCCTTTTTTTTATTTCTTTGACGGGGGCGTTCGAAGTTCATTGTTAAACCTGCTACAGTGTTAGTTTGCCATCCTGCTTCATGTAACATCTAACCCTCTGGCTGCTTTTAGAGCATCTCATTTCGTGCCTTTTTGGAGCTAGAAGTAGATTAACCCTTAAAATTTAAACGATTTTTTAACAGCGAAATAGCCTCATTTCGTTCCTCCTTCCTTCGACCCATCTCGGAGACCCTAAAAACAACCACAGGTTCTGTTTTCTTTTCTCTGAGTATGCTATGGCACAATTTGAACACAGAAACTGCAACACCGATTATAAACTGGACGTTATAAAATAATGCCGGTAATAGAGGACGAATTTGCAATTCTGCGAGTCAAAAGGCCAACGCCATTATTCAAATGAGTGTTGCAAGGCGATTGCTATAGTTTGCTTTCTTTAGAATTTAAAATAATGTTTCCAACTAACACGAAACTCCGCTGCCTTTCTTAGCACCAACATCGTCCTCGCCATCTTTCACAAACATCAACAGCAACAACAACAACAATAATAGCAGCAGCAACAACAGCAACAGCAAAAACAACAACAGCAACATTTGCAACAACAACGACAGCAAGAAGATAACAACGAGAAAGCACAAATGACCATCTTTGCAAGATAGACACATGTAAATTAGTAGTTTATTTTCCGAAATGTACGTGGAATTTTCTTGCACACGAGAGGTGTTTAATGGAAACAAACAGCTAAAGTCACAAAACAAAAGTCACATTTCTTGCTATTGATTTTCTTTGTTGAAATATTCTCTTGGCATCTTAACTATCTTCAAGAACAACGAAATGTTTGCGTGACGAACTTTCGTATTTCCTTTGCCGAGTAGTTTTGTGTTGCCGAATGAAAAGTTGCTAACTGTATTTCATATACATCTAATCGACTTTCTCGCTGGACTAATTATATTCCATGCCACACACAAACTATTCTAAAAAATTATTGTTGCTCTTGTTGTTCTTATCTGAAAGCATGTTATAACAGCTGCTAATCGTTGCCCAAATCTCCTGGTTGCACGATCCAGTACTTACATATCCTCCTTTAAAACATGCAATTGTTGTAAACGAACAAAATGCTATACAAAACCCCTAAAGGGAAAACGATATGCTTATTAATACTGAAATTATTCGACCATGGAAAATATAATTTCTCTTCGGTATTTTTACTTCTGAAGCTAAAATAAAGATATTTTTGTATTGTAGATATATTTTTTTTTTTTTTGACGCAAACATGAAACCAAAGCCAAATACCTTTTAAAAGGAGTACATTTAAGAAGTTATGGCCTTCATACCTTTCCGAAAAGATACCAGTAGCATAACATTATTCAAGTCCTAGTTTCAGTTCCCTTAGAACTTCGGAGAGGAGACCCCCTTCGGTCATGAATAACCATGAGATTGCACCAAAAAAGTTACCCTCCTAAGTACAAGTCCGGGCACGGTTGTTCCCGGAAGACCAGCAGTCGCCCATGCATACCGGCCTATATTCTCCACTCCACCGATGTTATCCAAGGGAAAAGCAAAGGGGCCAATACAACTTGGCACTAGTGACGTCGCAACTCATTTCTACAGCTGAGTAAACTGGAGCAACGTGAAATAAAGTGTCTTGCTCAAGGACACGACACGCAGCCCGGTCCGGGATTCGAAATCACAACCTCACGGTCGTAAGTTCGACACCCTAACCACTGAGCCATGTGCCTTCACTGCTTAGAACTTACACCAAACGTTTTTTGATAAAACCCAATGAAAGAGCCGAAATTCTCACGAGACAGAAATATTTTTCCAGAATACTATTTCTACAGAATATGTGCTGTTTCCACTGATAAAATATTTTGATCCACCTTTTCGAGAGTCAGACCAGATTTGAACAGATAAACGTGAGACAAAAAACTAAACATGTAACGCAAAGACACATAAACGGCCTCTAGCGTATTTGAACTCATGGTTTCAGGACTTGTAGTCCAATACCGTATCCACTCGGCCATTTTTGTCTTGATGAACTAAATACTAGTTCCAAGTTTTGGCCCTAGGCCAGAAAGTTTGGCGGGAGGACGTAAGTCGATTACATCGACCTCATTAGACAACTGGTACTTATTCTATCGACCCGGAAGGTTCCGGATTTTTTGCACAAGGCCAGCAAGTTCAGCGTAAAGATTAAGTCGAGTATATCGACCCTAATGTTCAACTGGTGTATATTTTATCAATGCCGAAAGGATAGGAGATAAAGTCGACCTCGGGAGAATTTGAACTCAGAACGTAAAGACGGACGAAACGCCGCTAAGCTTTTCACCCGGTGTGCTAACGATTCTACCAGCTCGCTGCCTTTTTACTTTTTCTATATTACTGCAGAATATGTGAAGATGGACAAGAAACAATAAATCATATTATCTCTAGCTGCCCAGTCCTGGCTAAGAAGGAATATATTCACAGACATGACAGAGTTGGAACCTACATACATTGGAAGCTATGCCAACATTATGGAATAACAACAGAAAAAAGATGGTATAGGCACACACCAGAAAAGGTCACAGAAAACGAGAAAGCAACCATACTCTGGGATATGCCGATACACACACATAGAGAAATTAAGGCCAACAGACCAGATATAGTTGTCAGAGATCATGAAGAAAAAAATGTTTTCTAATTGATGTATCAATACCAGCGGATGACAACGTGTCTCTAAAAGAAATGGAGAAACTCTCAAAATACAAAGACCTGGAAATAGAGGTAACCAGAATGTGGAATCTAAAAACAGAAACAATTCCTATCATAATAGGTGCATTAGGCATGATAAAAATATATTCAGACAAATACATAACAAAAACACCAGGACTTACAAACACATATAACATACAGAAAATTGCACTACTAGGCACTGCACACATCCTACGCAGAACACTTTCCATACAATAACCATCAGAGCATCACAACAAATCACAGCACATACCCAAGGCACACAGAGCTGCGCTCGGTAGTGAAATGAAAGCACGATATAAAAAGTATACTACTGAATAATAATAATAATAATAATAATAATATAATAATAATAATAATAATAATAATATTAATAATAATAATATTAATAATAATAATAATAAATGCCCTGATGCAGTACCAGGCAGTGGCTCTCATGGCTTCTGATCTTAACTGATTGGAAGTGTTATCATGTACATTGTTTTGTCTTGGTATAAAAGATGGGCTACAGCAAATATTCTGCTCAATACCACAGATTTGCTTGTCAGTTGTTTGACCATAACCAGTTGAGCATGTCCCTTAGTGGCTGACAATATGTGCATTTCTGATCACGAGCAGAAGTAATGGGGGAGCATCATAGCCATGTGTTGAGAGGGATTCTTTGGGGTTTGAATAGTTCATCTCTGGAAACATGGGTGTTTCGTTCAACATCCTTAAACAATCCTTATTCAGGGACCTTTTCAGCGAGATAGGCTACTTGACCAGAAGAAAATTCTAACTGGGCCCCACCTGCAAGGTCATGCGCTGTTTATCTTGATATGAGATCACCATGTCGCGCACATATGGTTGTGATGCATGTGCTTGGTGTACCCTTATCAGACGGGTAGTTATGATGGGTATATTGGGCTTCGTATATTTTACCCCAGTGTCACTTTGATGGCATGAACTGCTCTCTCACTCAATAATAATAATAATAATACAGAAGAAAATTCTAACTGGGCCCCACCTGCAAGGTCATGCGCTGTTTATCTTGATATGAGATCACCATGTCGCGCACATATGGTTGTGATGCATGTGCCTGGTGTACCCTTATCAGACGGGTAGTTATGATGGGTATATTGGGCTTCGTATATTTTACCCCAGTTTCACTTTGATGGCATGCACTGCTCTCTCACTCAATAATAATAATATAATAATAATAATAATAATAATAATAATAACCCTTTCTACTAAAGGCATAAGGGAACTAGTCGATTACATCGACTCCAGTGTTTCACTGTTATTTAATTTATCGACTCCGAAAGTCGACCTCGGTGGAATTTGAACTTAGAACATAAAGACGGACGAAATGCCATGAAACATTTTATCCGGCACGCTACGTTACGGGGACATAAATACATCTACACCGGTTGTCAAGCGGTGGTGGAGGACAAACAAAGGCATACACACACGCGCGCGCGCACACACACATATGTACGATGGGATTCTGTTAGTTTCTATCTATCAAATCCACAAGGTTTTGGTTGGCCCGAGCTATTGTAGAACTTGCCCAAGGTGCCACGCAGTGGGACTGAACCCAGAACCATATGGCTGGGAAGCAAACTTCTTACCATACAACCATATTGTGGCGCGCCGTCGGTTACGACGACGAGGGTTCCAGCTGATCTGATCAATGGAACAGCCTACTCGTGAAATTAACGTGCAAGTGGCTGAGCACTCCACAGACACGTGTGATTCAACGCGACACGGGGAGATTCAGCGTGACACAGAGTGTGACAAGGCTGGTCCTTTGAAATACAGGTACAACAGAACATGAAGAAAGAATGAAAGAAAGTTGTGGTGAAAAAGTACAGCAAGGTTCGCCACAAGCCCCTGCCGGAGCCTCGTGGAGCTTTAGGTGTTTTCACTCAATAAACACTCACAACACCCGGTCTGAGAATCGAAACCGCGATCCTACGACCGCGAGTCCGATGCCCTAACCACTGGACCATTGTTTGCGTGACTGTGTTTGCTCCCCTCCCCCAAATCGCTTGACAATCGATGCTAGTGTGTTTACGTCCCCCGTAACATAGCGGTTCGGCAATAGAGACGGATAAATAAGAACTAGGTTTACAAAGAATAAGTGCTGGGATTGATTTGTTCGACTAAAGGCGGTGCTCCAGTATGGCCGCAGTCAAATGACTGAAACAAATAAAAGAATAAAAGCATATACATACATACATACATATATATATATATATATATACGACATGTAAATTTTACCTACTTGTATCTATCTTTTTTTGTTTTTTTTTTCTACTCTAAGCACAAGGCCCGAAATTTTGGGGGACGGGTCCAGTCGATTAGATCGACCCCAGTATGCAACTGGTACTTAATTTATCGACCCTAAAAGGATGAAAGGCAAAGTCCATCTCGGCGGACTTGCGCCTATCGTTATACATTCACTGTATATATAAAACACACACACACACACACACACACTCGCATCCTTTGCACATTCTCTCAGTTTTACCTCCCTCTCTGTCTTTTTGACTCGCTGCCACTCATCCCCTTACGCCAGTTTCTCTTTCCTCGCTTACTAGTCTCACATGCATTTCAGCTCTCTCCTCCTTCTCCTCCCTCTATCTTTCTCTTCCCTTCTTTTCCCTCTCTCTCTCTCTCACACACATTTCCTCAGCTGTCTGCCTCTCTCATCCAATCACTGTCTTTCTTCCCAATCATTTCTCACTCTTTCTCTCATTAGACACTCCTCCTCTATTTCTCTTACTCATACTCCATCCCCGCATTTCTCTCACCCCTCTCTCTCTCTTTCCCTCTTTCTCTCTCCTTCTATTAATCTTCCTCCCACGCACTTCCACTCCCTCGCTTGACTAAGGACCCATTTTTACTAGGAAGAATCTATTCAAAGTCCATATAATCAATACCACTATTTTACAGGTATTTGTTATATTGATGACGAAGTTAATGGCACTAAACTCAAGCCCATCTGGACTTGAAATGAAAGCAAAACTCAGATTAAACGAAATTAAATGATAGAAAGCGTTTTATACGGACATATCAAAGTTCCACTCATTTAACATAAGACTGGCGATACACGACACACGGTAAAACATTCGCAGCCACATCTA
>NW_021826363.1:2500-13166 GCF_006345805.1 Octopus sinensis | reverse complement strand
GCATAGGGAGATAGATATCCATAAATATTAACATAATATACACTGATATATACATGCTTATACGTGTGCGCATGCGCGCGTTCCAGTGTGGCTGTCATTTTTACGTATCTCTACCATTACGTCTATCTAATTTGTTTAACTTTCTAACTCTGCCCCCTTCTGTCTGTCTCGCTCTTCCTCTTTCTCTAACCTTATCATAGCTCTCCCTTTCCTGCTCTCCCTTCTTGTGCTTGTATACCTATCTTTATACCCATCTGTATAGCTACCAATCAAACCATATATATCTGTCTGTTTCCTTATGTATCTGTCATCCTGTCTATCCATCAAACTCTTTCACTAAGTGCGCGCTTGGTTATATATGTGTGTGTGCGTGTGTATACGCATATATACATATATATTTGTGTGTATGTATATATATATATATATATATATATATATATATACATATGTATATACATATGTATATAAATATATATATATATATGTACGTGTATATACATAATATATATATACATCGATATATGTATATAATTATATACACACACCACACACACACACATATATATATATATATATATATATATATATATATACACACACACATATATATATATATATATATATATATATATATATGTTTTGTATAGATGTCTAACATGTATGTAAATCAATGGCCTTTGTTTTAATACTGCATATAAATATGTATGTATGTATTTTATAGGTGTATATATTTTTGTGTACATATGCTTGCATTGCGTTTTTATATCATATATATATATATATATATATATATATCTGCACTAAATGTTCTGTGCAGAGAGTAATCTGTGCGCAACTCCCCCCCCCCACACACTAAGGAATGTCACGTAGCACACATGCAAATCTATAAATATGTTGCATATGAATAACGGGTTGAAAATCTATTTTGGATGGAAAAATTCGAAGGGTCCCGTGTAGCAAGAACGTAGATGTAAATTATGAAGAGGTTTTTTTCGCAATTTACAGCCCAAATGAACAAATGTGATTAAAAGTACTAATCAGCACGAGTATTGCTAGAAATAATAGTCAGAACAACTCCTAACCACGAAAAGTACTAATCTAATGACAAACAAGGGAGACTGGTTTCCTACCGCAACCGGAACAGCGAATTAGTCTCGGATCTTTTCGGTTTGAACGGCAGTTTTTACTAGCGGTGTCATATGAAATTGTCACCCATAATTATGACCCTAGTATCGATCTATTGCATTTGAATCTGTTTTAGGGTTAGGGTTAGTTAGGGTTAGTTAGGGTTAGTTAGGATTAGTTAGGGTTAGGGTTAGGGTTAGGGGTGGGAGAAGGGTATATTTTTTCTTCAGAAATGTAAATAAACCCAATCTGTTCTAAACGAGGGACATATTCATACGGCACAGAATGCTTTTTAACTCAATAGACGTCACTGATTGGTTGAAATTGCAGAAAGAATTGAAGAAAAAATACAACAAATATCTTACAAACTTAGAATTTTCTCAATAAAGCCAAGAGAAAAAGATTTTATAAGCACATTCTACCAGTATACGAAGTTTTAAAATTTTTTAGTTACCTAGAAATATGATTAAAAACTGCCGTTCAAACCGAAAAGATCCCTCGTCTCGTCTTCATTGTCAGTAGTTAGATAAGTCCTCGTAGCAAAGAGTTGTTCTGACTCCTCTTTCTAGCAATATTGATGCTGACTAGCTCCCTTAGTCACTTTAGTGACGTCTGTATATACATACATAAATATCTGTATCCTGCTGTCTTATGAAGTTTTCCTGCCCTCTCGTTAAAAGCACGAAACAGCTCGTAATATACATTCGACAACTGAGGTGGAGTTAGACTTCTTTTGGTATTTTGTGCCGTACTTCTCTCTTGTTGTGTGTTTACGTATTTTTCGCTCGTTGGTGATGTCCTCTACTTAGTATGTACATTTTCGTTTTATTTAATAAACTAGCTTAAGGTGACCCGCTCTACGCGCGGGTAAGAGTGTGGTTGTTACTTTCTGTTGCTTCCTTTCTGTTTTTTATCACCACATTCTCCCTCTTTGTTTCTCTCTCCTTTCTCTCTCACTTTCCCGCTCTCCTACTCCTCCTTTCTCTCGGACTTTCCCTCGCTTTCTCTTACTCTCTATCTTTCTCTATCTCTCTCCCATTTATAAACAACAAAAGATCTTGAGTAAGTTGAGAAAGAAAATATTTTGAAAGATCAATCATAAATATCAGGCAGTGACAATGGAAATGTCTGTTTTAAGGCAGACAGCAAAACACTAACATTTAAAAGGGACAGACGAATTTGCGAGCTGAATAAAAATTTAAAAAATATTTGAAACCAAAGTTAGAACCAAAGATAGAACCTGAGGATAGTAGAGTCACCATGGCTAGCATTTCTTAACGACGAACAGCAACGTAGTGGCAGTTTAACGGCTGGCATAAAATTTTGAACTTGATGTAAAAGAAAATTCCTAAACACCAAGTTTTGTCCCATTTTGTATTTTTTATATATAAAGCATATAGCGGCGTAGGTACACTTTTGTCTCACTTATATATATATATATATATATATATATGTGTGTGTGTGCGTGTGTGTGTGTGTGTGTGTGTGTATGTGCGCGCGCGTGTGTGTGTGTGTGTGTGTGTGTGTATGTATGTATATATACGTGTATGTGTATTCATATTTATATATGCGTTTGTGTGTATCTGTGTGGGTTTCTTTCCGTTAGTGTCTGTTCTCATGCCCTGCTTGACAACCATTGTCAGTTTGTTTAAGACCTCTGTAACTTAGCGGTTCGGCAAAACAGAATGATAGTATAAGCACCATACTCAAAAAGAAAAAGAAGAACCAAGGAAAAATCGCTCGACTAAAACTTCTCAACGCGGTGCCTCGCTATATCTGTCATCCAAAGACTAAAACAAGTGCAACGTAAAAGATACATCAACGCAATAAAATTATCTGGAAATAGACAGCTGAGTAAATGTGAGGATCGTCTAGTATTTGACGGTGGGAAGGGTAGATATAGTAAAAATTCATGTCTGAGTTCCAGTTCACAATTCACCTTGTTTCTTTAGGAGGTCTGTCACAAATTCTCACGATCCAGCAGCTGCGGCAGCAACAGTAACATCAACTCTAGCATCAGTTCATTAATTCTAATTCACATTATCTAAACCTTTTATTACTTCCCATATCATTGATTTCATTCCTGCTACAAGTTTTCATATCAACTTCTTCAAGGCGTTTACTTTCCTATTGCTTATCCCTCCACTTGCTCAATACTCCTCACACTGTCTTTTCTTTCCTCCTCAACAATACCCTCCCTTTTCTCATTGGAATATTACTTATTACGCTATCAATCTCTATATTCATACATTATGCAGTAGGGCAGTTGTCCGAAACGTCAGATTTTCTACTCCTTATGGAAAAGCAATCCACAGTAAGTTATTATTTACTATTAACTTTTATAGAAAAAAATATTAGTTTGTGATTGATTTAGTCGATCAATAACAAAATTATATGCGATTTGGATATAAGCAATAATTGAGGACAGAAAAGGCAACAGGCTCACTTAAGTTTCTTTTATGTTAGCAAATCAGGTCACACTATGACACTATTACACAGTTACACAACTGTTTTTGGTCCTATATTTTTAGTATAGGGATATAATAGGTTCAACTTTTCATGAATGCCATATTTCTATTATACAATATACTTACATTAAAATCTTTGTTAATTTATGATTAGGCAAGTATTACACATCGTGATACTGACTTAATAACACCTTCAGAGATCTGCAATCAGTTTTCAGTCATCTGATGATTGATATGTGAGCTTTTACCGACGTTAACTGCTGCACCTATTCAGGGACAAAAGCTTTTCTTTTAAACATTAATATCGCTGTCTGCAATATCTTGACACTCTTATGGGATATACATTCCTGGTTTTTGCTGTCTATCATTTTCATCCAGACAGTTTCTTTATAATGTTCTTTTTTCTTTCCTACATCTTTTACCAATCCTCTTCGATCATTTGTGCTTAGCTGTTTTGCAATTTTTGTTAGGGGTTGGGTTCGGGGCTGCGATTAAATGTTCTGAAGAATATCTTTGCATTATCTTTACCTGTCTTATATTGTTTATTCATAGTTTCTTATACTTTGGTTTTAGAGAGAATTTCATTCGGCATTTCTCCTTATTCCTCATGTCTTATTGCATTCATATCACGTACTTTGTTTTGGTTCCTCAGATAATTACAAGAAATGATTTTCAATTTGTATCCTGCTTTCTAATTCCTTCGTTTTACGTTTGTTACAAAAACCTTCAGACCTTTCTCCTACATTCTGTCATATTTCTGTCATTTTTACATCTCTTTCATTCATACACATATATTTTTTTTCTTTCTGTTGTATACATTCTTTCGTCCTTCCTGACTGTATGGTTAAGACTCTTCAAACTCCGAAGTTCCAGGTTCAGTTCCTCAGTTCCACAGTGCAGCACCTTAGCAAACTGCTTTCTGCTATTGACCCGGAATTATTGGAGCTTTGTGAGGGGATTTGGTAGACGGAAACTGAAAAACAAATCTGTTGTAAATGTATTTGTGTGTATGAATATAAGTAAGTATGCTTGTATGTATGTATGTATGTATGTATGTATGTATGTATGTATGTATGTATGTATGTATGTATGTATGTATGTGTGTGTGTGTGTGTGTATGTATGTATGTTTGTATGTATGTATGTATGTATGTATGTATGTATGTGTGTGTGTATGTATGTATGTATGTATGTATGTATGTATGTATGTATGTATATATGTGTGTATGCGTGTATGTACGTACGTATGCATGTATGCATGTACGTATGCATGTATCAGTATATATGTAATACGTGTGCACGCGCGAGTGACTGTGTGTGCGCATGTGTGTGTTATGAGGTGCTTGTTCCCCAGCAGTTCTTGAGAACCAGTGCTGCTTACGTTACATCTCCTTTATGTATGTATGTATGTATGTATGTATGTATGTATGTATGTATGTATATATATGTATGTATGTATGCATGTATGTATGTATGTATGTATGTATGTATGTATGTATGTGTATGTATGTATGTATGTATGTATATATGTGTGTATGTATGTATGTATGTATGCATGTATGTATGTATGTATGTATGTATGTATGTATGTATGTATGTACATATATATATGCATGCATCTATGTATACATGTATGTATAGGTAGTTATTCAGTTTTATTTCAAGATTTCTTGCCAATAGAAAAGGAACCGGTTTTTAACCTAGGATCCAAGGCTCCTTTCTTGGAATTTCAACAACAACAACAGGGTATGTATGTATTTATGTATGTATGCATGTATGTATGTATGTATGATGTATGTATGTATGTATGTATGTATGTATGTATATATATGTATGTATGTATATGTGCAGATTTGCATGTTTTGTTAACGTGTATATTCTCATGCATTTAGTTGCATGTCTAGAATGCTCATCTATATTTAAATGATAAACTTCTGGAAAGTTTTACAGATTTTTACAGTTCCAGTGAGGGCTTGAATCTTCGAATCAGCTTTCTTCTTTCTGGTTTTGAGAAGCCTCATTTCTCAAGATATGTGTGTATGTATGTATGTATGTATGTAGGTATGTATGTATGTATGGTATGTATGTATGTATATGTATGTATGTATGAATGTATGTATGTATGTAGTAGGTAGTTTGTATGTATGTAGTGTATGTATGTATGATGTGGGTATGTATGTACGTAATTGTAGTATGTAGTATGTATGATGTATGTATGTGTGTATGTATGTACGTAATATGTATGTATGTATGTATGTATGTATGTATGTATGCATGTATGTATGTATGTATGTATGTATGTATGTATGTATGTATGCATGCCTACGACACTATACAAAACCAAAGACAGAGAGAAAAGCCACAGAGACCAGTATAAACTGACAGAGATAGATACATAGAATATAAACAAAGATAGATTGATGAAGAGTGACAAATAGATAAGCAGATAAATTGTTAGAGAGACAGGAGGGGAGGAGAGGAGAGAAAGACAGAAAAAAAGAAGGAAAAGGAAAAAGAGGAAGAAAGAAAGGAAACGAAAAAGTTGCTTATCGTGAAGCGTCTAATGTTTCCCCAGCGGCCCGTATAGGAAATAACAAAGGAAACCTGTTTTTGCACTTTCCTTTCCCTTGTGGGATTCGAAACTACAGATAAGATCAGTGTTATGACTCTGCGTGAAAGTCTTTCTGGTTAGGAGCAGTACTGAATAAACAAATAAACATGTTATGTTTGAATATGCATAGATTCGTTAAGATATATATATATGTATGTGCGTGTCTGAGTGTAGGTGTGTATGTGTGTAGGTGTTTGCATATGTATATATATATATATATATATATATATATATATATATATATATATATATATATACATATATACATATCTATATGTATATTTCTAAACATATATATATTCATAAATATATATATAATATATATTATATATATATATAATATATGTTCTATATCTCTATATACATACATATACACACATATGTTATAGATATACATATTTATATGTAAGCAAGTATGCCTCTACGTATACACATATCCGCCCATATACATACATACTCACACTCGCACACATACATATACATATCATTTTCTCTGTGTTTCTCTCTATTTTATATACATATATATCTTATATATACACACACACACACACACACACACACACACACATATATATTATATATATATATATATATATATGAACAAGCATACACAGGCACATATATATACTCATAGACACTGACAAACGCCACACACACACAAACACACATACACACACACACACACACAAGCACACACACACACATTCTCTCTTTATAAAATTCAGGATAAAGCTGTTTAGTCAATTAAGTAATTTTCTTCACTCACCCCGACTTTCTGTTCGTCTAATACCGTTTATCTCCCTTGAGGTACTTTAATATTTACGAAAAACATCATTTTGTTTGCAATAGGGACCAACATCACACAGCAAAATACTTAAACCTGTAAATAAATGACTTAATAAATAAATACATAAATAATAATAATAATAATAATAATAATAATAATAATAATAATAATAATAATAATATAATAATAATAATAATAAATAAAGAAAGAAAAAAATGAGACGCACGGTGCCACATACTTAGAGAGGGTGGTAGGTATCGAAATTGTTTTTTTTTTTACGTTTTTATAGCATTTTATACTCATCTGTTTTTATTTTATTATTTTTTTTTAATGTTTTTATTTCTTATGTTTATTTTATTTATGCTCGAAGTCTTTTTCTCTTCTGCGACTGATTCTTCTGTTTCTCGCAGGATTGGCCCCTATTTTTGAGTTTTTAATGTAAGATTCTCTATTTTGACATGGGTTGATCTCATTGGCCTACATACGTCATTTTGACTCCTTTTATCTGTCAGTACTGACTGGGTGGCTGCCTTGCTGTCCTGCAGGTTTGCCGGTGCCTCTAGGCTTGCCGGGGGGGGGGTGGGCGTGAGGGGGTTGTCTGTAACGTCTGGAAGCGTGTGTAAATGGTAACGTAAATGGTGGGGTTGGTGTTGGTGGTGGTGGTTGGTCGAACATTCATCGCCTCATTTCAGTTCACGGATCTGACACGTGCTCCCAATTGCTTTGATTTTTCTGGGGGTTTTTTTTTCCCTGAGTAGAAGTGCTAGATTCCATACTCCGGATCTCGAAACTCATTCGGAAGTGTTTTTTGCAAAAGCAGATACGTTTTCCATGCTGCTCGGTCTCACATGTGTAAGACAGTGAGTTTAACGCTTCAATTAATTATGTTAATGGGTGTAATTAAGACATAAACACTCCTTCTGGAGTTCTATAAAATGCGAACCTTACAAGTAAAGAAATATGTATGATGACATCAGGCAACTGAAATATTTAGGAAATAAATGTTTTTTTTTTTAAATCCGAGCTTCTAACAGTGGACCTTGTTATTAAGAGCATTTATTTAAAATCATGTTTCAAACTTATTAGACCTCATCAACAAGAAAGTAAGCAAGACGTGAATGGTTTCCAAGAATGTTTCAACACGTGTTGTCTTCGGTGTGTAGCAAAATTTAAAATTTTTTAATTTGTTTTGTTTATCTTTGGTCATTATGTATTGTTTCCTATTTGCTTCTGTTTAGAAATCAAAGGAAATGACTACTATTCCCTTCATACTTTGCTTTTGTGACCGGGTCATCAGTGTTTTAAAACTGACCTATTTTCCATTACATTTCAGACAGACTCGGCGCTGAGTTGCTGAAGCAGAAATATCGTTAAAGCAAATATTCTGCTCAATACCGCAGATTTGCTTGTCAGTTGCTTGACCATAACCAGTTGAGCATGTCTCTTTGTGGCTGACAATATCTGCTTCTCGATCATGAGCGGGGGTGTTCAGAATGATTCTTTGGAGTTTGAGTAAATGTAACAACAGCAAAATTTAAAGAAAATACTAGCAATTTTTCATAACAGTTGCTAACCAAGGACAAAAAGCGTCGTGTTACTTAGTGGTATCAATCGATACCGTTAATTATCTATCGACATCATAGAAGTTTCTGTTGATTTTGAAATAATGATTTTACACCAACAATGAGTTTAGACATCTGATAACATTACATTCGACCCACCACTTTTCAAATATTGAGCTGTCAGATAAATTTGTTCGTTTCTTATTTTCTCTTCCATTCATTTTAATTCTTTCCGGTGTTATTTGAATTAGCAAGAAATATTATTATTGTAGTGTTTTATGGGCGTTTTTTAAAAATCTTTTTTATATTTATTCTTTCTGAACAACTCTTACTCTTTTACTCTTTTACTTGTTTCAGTCATTTGACTGCGGTTATGCTAAAGCACTGCCTTTAATCGAGCAACTCGACCCCGGGACTTATTCTTTGTAAGCCCAGTACTTATTCTATCGGTCTCTTTTGCCGAACCGCTAAGTGACAGGGACATAAACAAACAAGCGATGTTGGGGGAACAAACACAGACATACAAACATACACGCACACACACACACATATATATATATTATATATACATATATACGACGGGCTTCTTTCAGTTTCCGTCTACCAAATCCACTCACAAGGCTTTGGTCGGCCTGAGGCTATAGTAGAAGACACTTGCCCAAGGTGCCACGCAGTGGGACTGAACCCGGAACCATGTGGTTGGTAAACAAGCTACTTACCACACAGCCACTGCTGCGCCTTGTTCATCGTTTTTGAAATTTTCAGACCTGTGACGATGGAGTAGAGCCATGTAGGGTTGAGATGGAAGGAAATCGAACGACTTTACCTGACAGACCAATATTTACATTGTACTCAAGTCAATGACACATCTTCGCTACTGTTGTTTGACAAAGAACAAATAGCAGCCAAATCTTCTTCAAATCACCAAAGTGCTCTCCTTACCGTTCACATCTATCTTTAAAAAAAAGTTTCGCTTCTGTAACTCTAGTTGCATAGTCGCCGTTGGCATCTTATGATCTAGAGCTAAAATCGAAATGCATTTTGCTTGCTCACAAGATGTTCACAAGATGTTCACAAGATGTTCACAAGATGTTCACGATCAGATCAAACTGAATCGCCGTTACAGTTGTTAGGCTTTCTTTTCCTCCTTAAGCTCACTTCATAACTCTTACATTTGCGTGATCAATAGATAGAGAAGCATTAACGCCACAAAATCACAATTTTCTCTTCCACACAAAACTGAGTCGAACCAAGATTACAATTGTGGAGTATTCCTATCTTCATCTAATGAAGCCGGATGCCGTACAATCGCATGATCATGATCTCGGTTCCCAGACACAGGCGAAGTGTTGAGTTCTTGAGCAACTTACGTTGCTCCATACCGTTCGGCTGTAAATATTACGTTGCCTGGAAATTCTGAGCGTTTTCTAATATCTAAAATGGGACATACTTCATGAACCGTACTTTTTGAAACTTCCAACTCCAATGCAAGTTCTCTAGTCGGGATATTTGAGTTTTCTCGATTTTTCCCTTCGAAACACCTTCATCCAATTTTGAAGGTCTTCCACTGCGACTGTCATCTTCCAAGTTAAACTTGCCAACTTAGAATTTTGCAAAACCACCTCCGAACAGTTGATTAACCTACAGCATCATCATCACCGTAAATTTTACAAATGTTTTTTGCAAGTCTTTGCAGAATGTTTTTCCTTTATTAAAAAAAAAAGCATTACAACGCGAATATGAAGTTTTTGGTTATCCATTTCAAATGTCAATAAAGGGAAACCGGAATGAAAGATAAATATATTTTTAGTCAGGAACAAAGAAGAGATGCACTACCGCTTCAAGCAATTTCTACGTTTTAACTGTGTTACGTTTCGGGTGTGTTCAATGGTACGTTAAGTGATTTAGCTTGAAAACGCTCAGAGCTTTCCGGACAACCTAACAGCTAAACCTAGGCGCAAGCACGGCTGTGTGTTAATAAGTTTAAAATAAAAACAGTCCGAATTTGGGGCTTAAATCCTAACAATAGGCCATTAAATTTATTTGTTGGTGGAAAGATATTGAAAAACATCAATACATTGGACTGACAAACGGAAGAAAAGGGTAAGTAGTGG
>NW_021826362.1:5000-13032 GCF_006345805.1 Octopus sinensis | reverse complement strand
TGTCCCGTCTATGTTTAGCCCCTTGTGGGTAATAAAGAAACATATATAGCGTTGTGATCACTTCATTTTACGTTATCGTGGCCGAGAAAAAGACAAAAGCACACACACACGTATATGTATGGTTTGGTCACGCCTGCTGGATGAGCACCGGAAAACTACCACACCAGCTTTTGTGACTTCAGCGACCACACACTGGAAAACCCAGCACAGTGCTCCAAATAAGACATTGGCAAAACTAATTGACGAAGATCTGAAGTCACAGTGCATTGACCTGAAGCATGCTAAGGCCAGCGCCATGGATTGGAAAGTGTGTATAATATCATCACCAGAGTCCGTCATCCAGTGACTCCCACTGCAGCGGGCTAGTTGAGAGGACAGCCTCTCGCTCCAGTCTCCAGCTACGCTTACATGCACACACACACACACACACACACACACACATATATATATATATATGTTCACCAAAATTTAGATTCAGATGAATATGGTACTTAAGTCAAAGGCACCAGAATTTAGTATGGTATTATCCATATAGTCAATTGGGGTGATTATAATCAAAATAAGCAACAAAGATATCCAAGATAGAGTAGTACAATTGTTTCATGCTACTTCATTCTATTAAACCCTGAAAGTATTACAGTATTGCTCGACATTTTAAAACTCATGTAATACTTACAGTGTTTAATAAAATGAAGTAGCATGAAACGATTGTACTACACTACCTTGGATATTCTTGTTGCTTATTTTGATTATATATATATATGTGCATGTATGTTTGCATATATGTATAAGCAAGTGCCGGATAAAATGACCGTCCTTTTACTGTAGTGATTGTGTGAATGTATGAATGTGTGCTTGTGAGTATGAGTATGTGTAAGACGCAAGTTTAAACTAACAAGTAAGTCTAGCCTTTTGATATGATACTGTATTTGGAATATTGTGTAAGATTCTTTGGAATAATAATTCCGGCCCTAAAGCAGTTTATCATTTACTAGCAGTATCGCCCGGCGTTGCTCGGGTTTGTAAGGGAAATAACTATATAAGCATTTTTAGAGATGTAAAGTATAATAGCCATCTCAATATGGCTAACCACAAAGTGGGGGTGGTTACTGTAGCTTTTTACGTTCTGAGATTTAATAATAAATTTTTAGAGAGTTACTTCCCTTATATATGCCAAAAATGCATTAAAAATGGGAAAAATTGATGGTAATTTTTTTTTTTAATCGTAGACTCATCGTAGACGCGCGCTAATACCCAGAAGGGCTCGATATGAATCACGACTATAAGATAACCGGTTTTGGTTAAACTGCACCGCAAAATGTGGGAGTAGTTAGGAATCTAAATCGTAGGAGACAGACAGCACACAACCTTACTTTTATATATAAAGATTTCTCAGAACATTTGAAACAAAATGATAACACTGGAATCAGAGTTCCATTAACATCTCGAGATTTTGGTCCTTATCTTAATTTCAGATTTGCATTTCTTCCACTTATACATCACGTGTTACTAGGTACCTCCCTTACAGACATTAATTTGTTTCAAATCCTCTGTTTATTAGAAAAAATATTTTTTCCTTGGTTTAAAATAACAACTATCAGGTTAAACATTAAGAAATTAATCAGAAAACAGCTTTGATTTCAACAAAACATCCCCTGAGGAACCGTATGATTTTTTTTGTTTATAATCTAACCAAAGTGAAACTAAATTAATGTATGTTTTATTTATTTATTTATTTCAGTATTGTGAGAAATTAACGACTCTGTGTGTGTTAGACTGAAGTGAAATCATTGTGTGTATGTATGTGTGTGGGTGCGCGCGTGTATGTGTGTGTATTTATGTATGTTTTTCTCTGTGTGCGTGTATGTTTGTGTGTGTATACATATATAATAAGAAAAAGAAACGCTATAGAGTAAATAAAATAATTCAACATTTCGTTAATCAATCGGAATTAATTGACCGACATGGATCTATATTAACCTCTTAGAGGTGGTGGGTAAAAAGAGTAAGCACATATATATATATACATATATATGTGTGTGAGTGCGCATACGTATTCATGTATTTGCGCATGTATATGTATATATACGTATATCGTGTATGCGCGGATATGTGTGTACGTGTGGATGTATGTATATGTGTGGGTATATGGACGTACGGATACATATATGTGTATATATATGTATTCGTACGTGTATATATATGGACGTACGGATACATATATGTATGTGTGTATATATATGGATGTACGGATACATATATGTATGTGCGTATATATATGGACTTACGGATACATATATGTATGTGTGTATATGTACACGTGTGTACTTGCATATATACAAATTTTCATAACTTTATTCATACATTATAAAGGAATATTCTTTTTTTTTTTTCATTTTGGATTTGGTTTGCAAGATTCTTTATATGAGTTCGTGTGTTGAAGCATATTCTGTTGTGTCTGGGGAGAGTCATTTTCTTTTTGTGCCTTATTATGTAATACACTCACCGGTAAAATTTCCACTTTTTTTCTTACTTTTATTGTCCTAAAGTTTTCGTTGCGTCTTGCAACCTTTCAATAGTTTTGACTCTATTCTTTTATTAACTATAAACTTAACTTATTTATATCTCTCTCAACTCTATTTAATTTATTCATTTATTGTTCTAATTCGATTCACTTAGTCTATCTCATCTCCAATCATCCAGTAATCACTTCGCCCGAACATATAACGATACAAACCATAAACCGTATCTTTCAGTCTACTATAACGAATCCATAAACACACATAAAACATCCAAGGGTATATTTTTGCCCTCTGAAGATATGATGCAGAGGCAGACAGACAGATAGGTAGATAGATAGATAGATAGATAGATAGATAGATAGATAGATAGATAGATAGATAGATAGATAGATAGATAGATAGATAGATAGATAGATAGATAGATAGATAGATAGATAGATAGATACGTATGTCATGCGAATAACTGTGTTAAATATAGTTAAAGTAATAATGCAAGTGCATATCTTTATGAGTAACTAAAATTCAATTCGTATTCCTTGCCTGAGCTGCATTTTGTAGCTGATTCTCCAGTATACGTATATTTTCGTTTAGTTTAATTTTTCTTCGGGTAATAATAATCTTTTACTGATATAATCCTATGAAAATCATGGCGGAAATGTGCCTTGATATAAAATAAATAGATTTACCATTAAGATATCCCGAGATAACGGAAACATTTACAATCTGGTGACCGAATTGTCTCTCGTCGCATTTTATGGGTAATATAATATTATTATTGCTGTTATTTTATTGATATCATTTGTCAATATTTTGAGCGTATGTCGGTACTTTTTTACTTTTTACTCTATTTGTGTTTGCGAGTAGTATGATATAACACGCATACATACGTGTGTGTGTGTGTGTGTGTGTGTGTGTGTGTGTGTGTGTGTGGTGTGTGTGTGTGTGTGTGTGTGAAATCTTATAATAAAAACCACAAACTTTGTAAATACTGCTACCCAGGGTTTCTTGGTTGAAATCTGCCATCTAGCAAGCTGAGAACAAGATCGTTTGCCAGCTGTCTTTTGAACTGATAACGTTTAAACAAGAGACTTTGGTAAAGAAGAAGACAAGAAAATCACAAGGGAGATAAGCAACGTTACAATAATTCAATATCAAGCAGACGTAAACAATATGTTAATGGTTTACTAAATGCTCGGTGGCCTACTTTTAAATTTAGGTAAGATGTATTTCTTGAAATGCGGACATACAGAAAAACTCTCGTTCTTGGAATTTATCTATTCGCTGGAGGTTTTTTAGAGATACAATTTTTTGAGAGAATATACTGAATATTTTTTTAACTTATTAATAAAGGGTCTGGATTTGGAGAAGATCTATTTGATATCGAAACTGGTCCCTTCGTCTTTAAGTTTCCAGATTAAAGCTGAAAGGGTTAATGATTGTCTCTTACCACCTAAAATTCCTTATTTGTCTCTTATCACCTAAAAAATACCTAAAATTCGAAAAATGATTATATCTGGTTTTGAATTTTCTTTCACGACACCGATATAACATTTGGTATTACGGCCATTGTCGTAGTTCGCTTAAATTTGTGCTTCATAAACAACAGAAGATATATCGTGCTCCTGTCTTCCAGGACTTTTAGACTTCTCTCTACATGTGCAAGCTTGAGTTGTCCCTCCTAGAATATGTATATATATATATATATATATATATATATATTATATATATTATATATATATATAACTGTGTTTATGCACATATGTGTATGTATGTATATGCATTGTACGTACATTATGGGTGGTTTTTAAGCCTCCGGTAGACGAGCCCACCATAATCGGCGGCCATTCTTAGCAGTGATAGTAGTTAAGTCATCGTTGTACAGGTGACAGGAGGAAGATTGTGAAGTACCCCTCGAAGCCTCGCGTCCACCAGAGTTGATAGAGTGTGGTTCAGAGAGAACACCATCAGCACACACCTCGATAGTAAAATTTTACAAGCAACTACTTGTCCAAGAGGCGAAACACGGTAGGAGCTCATAGACAGAGAATCATACATCATCAGAGATGCTCTTAAAACTTTGCTGTGCTGAAGCCAAAAACACTAATTTCAGAAAATTTCTAGAGAGCGAAACCCATTGGCAATGTATGTAGGTGAATAGGTCGCCTATAAAACTGGTTTTACGAAATCTGTACAAATGCTCATTATGTAAAGAGAGCGATTCGTGATTTTATAAAAGGTTATTGCTATTAGCTGCTCTGCATCTCCTTTGAAATGTTGAAAGTTGCAGTTGCGGGGTCAGAGTGATTACAATTCTAGGGAGTGATATATATATTTCTTTACTACCTACAAGGGGCTAAACATAGAGAGGACAAACAAGGACAGACAAAGGGATTAAGTCGATTACATCGACCCAGTGCGAAACTGGTACTTTATTTATCGACCCCGAGAGAATGAAAGGCAAAGTCGACCTCGGCGGAATTTGAACTCAGAACGTAACGACAGACGAAATACCGCTAAGCATTTCGCCCGGCGGGCTAACGTTTTTGCCAGTTCGCCGCCTTATGGGGAGTGAGATATAATAGAACGTGTATACAAAGATTGGAATATATTTCTGGTGAAAGAGAGAAGAGTGAGATAGAGATTGAAATGTGTAGTAAGGATAGGGGTCACTCTAGAATGCTTTGTTTGAGGGAAATGAAGGGAACATTATCAGAAGTTTTTATCTGAAGCGAACGGAAGATTCTCTCGTTGTCTTCTTCGTGCTGCCATTGAACGCTTTCATATTTGCAACGCAAAATTAGTATATCCCTACGGTGGTAGCAGGACTCTCACCATATCAAGCAACACCAAACGTCAAGCTTTACGAGTTATCTATTATGATAAGTATTTTGCATGCATTTTACAAACGTGATGCGAAGCCCAAAACTTACTTTGATCCCTAGGTTCCATTCGAATATAAACAAAATATTTTTGTTTTTTCGCAAATTCAGTAACATTTTTCTTTTGTATTTTCCAATGGTATACGCTACAAATGTTAGAGAAAATTTTAGACTCGCTTAAGCAGCTTCTTCGTAGATCGTTACGCAAAAATGATAAAATTATATCAAAAATAAAATCATATAAAAACGAAATTGTATTAAAACAATTTGAAGAGACAAAAAGATAAAGCTAGTTATAAAATATGAAATGCATTGAGGAGGAAAATCTTTGTGTAAGAATTATCCAATATCTCAATAACTAGAGTCTATTTGACAGAACAATATCAATTTTAGATTAAGCACCGCAAATATACATTGAATTCGTTAAAATATTCTGGGCAAATAAACCATTTGATGTAACACACCATAAAGAATGAGAATAATTTGAAATGTATGGCGTACCTTTGCAATAGACATTTATTTAATCTGGTAGTGAATATATAAAATATTGGTATCATCACAGATATTGTCTCTTCCCTGGCAGTTAAAGAGATTAATCCGACTAGTTTTTGGTCTTCGTCGATCTTAATAAGATAAAGAATACACGTCGTTCGTTCATAGAGATGTTATTAGCTTAGAATTATCAATAGTGTATACAAATTCGGACATACCTAAACCCGTCAGCTTATTCTGCATAACATCACATTTTCATAAAGCAGAGATTAATAAATTATTTAATGGTGCACTACACAACAGTTTATGGTAATTTAAAATGTAAAGTATAGCCTTTTAATAAACATACAATTAAGTTTCACTGTGAAATGTAAACGAAGCGGTACCCGATAAATTTTCTCTCGCTGTAGGCAAAAAAGAAAGAGATTAATCTCATTTGTTTCAAGTCTTGCTTGGCTTTTATCAAATCATCAAAAAAAACTAATAATTCTGTGCTATACATATAAATTATAATGTTATGCTACTAATTAATTAATCCACGTTCTATAGACCAGTATAACTAAAAATAGCAGCGAATCACTATGCAATTTCCAAAAACGTAAAGCATTGGATAAATAATCCTAGATAGGCGCAGGGGTGGCTGTGTGGTAAGTAGCTTGCTTACCAACCACATGGTTCCTGGTTCGGTCCCACTGTATGGCACCTTGGGCAAGTGTCTTCTACTATAGCCTCGGGCCAACCAAAGCCTTGTGAGTGGATTTGGTAGATGGAAACTGAAAGAAGCCCGTTGTATATATCTATATGTGTGTGTTTGTGTGTCTGTGTTTGTGCCCCACCCACCCAACATCGCTTGACAACCGATGCTGGTGTGTTTACGTCCCCGTAACTTAGCGGTTCGGCAAAAGAGACCGATAGACAAGTACTAGGCTTACGAAGAATATGTTCTGGGGGTCGATTTCCTTGACTAAAGGCGGTGCTCCAGCATGACCGCAGTCAAATGACTGAAACAAATAAAAGAGTAAAAAGAGTAATGAGTATGCTCCCAAAAATATTTAGGATTGGTTACTGCTGGTATGTTTTCGATAATAGGACTTCTCAGTTATTTATAGAGAATCAATAAATTAACACGTAGCCTCTCCAATAGAACAAGAAATAAGGCACAACGAACGAATGAGGAAACTTCTAGAGAGTCGTTCAACATGCTATAAAAGCAGTCAAAACACGTTCATCTTAACAAGTCCTCAAAAAAAGAAAGGACACATTAGATAATATAATTGCTGATGCACGGTCTGAAAGAAAGGAAAGAAAAGATGAGATGATCTCAGGTAAAATGTTTTTAACCAATGGTTTGTTTGCTCAGCCAGGACTGACCTAGCTCTAACCAAGAACAATCCAATGATAAACTAATGACCAGTCAACACCATTATTTACCAAATTGCTGTTTCTTGTCATAAATCCTTGCTCGTCATATCTCCTGACTAACAGACATATTTTTCATCAAAGGAAAGCATGATTAGATTCCTCCTGCAAAAGAGATATTATATACTTCTGAGATGAGTATGCTTTTTTCTTAACGCGACAAAAACTGTCCGTTGCCAAACATTTTATCAAATTATATGAACCAGCGAGGGAACCAAATCTACATAAATCATGTCTGTTTAAAACTGTCTAAAATAGAGAGAGAAAGAAAAATAGAGAGGGGGAGAGAGAGATCGTATATTGTGAGATTTCTCGATGCACTATATATAAAGACGACAGTGTCAAGATTGGAACACCTTTGGTCGGTCATAGGTCTACTCGATCAGTGCTAGCTCGAGATAAAACAACTCTAAACAGCAACTAAAATTCTTCAAGACGTTCTCAAGCCATAGCTAGGCTAAACCATGCAAAACCAAAGAAAAACCAAGGTTAAGTCAAGTCATGTTTTATAAACAAGCTTTCCCCTTCCCCTTCCCAGGCAGGAAAAAATAACAAACAAGCAAATAAACATAAAAGCTCGACCAAAAACACAAACAAAACCTCCAAAAGTGAAAATACTTTAACGTTCGGCTTCGTCTAGTTAGTTTTCTCCGTCCCTTAGCGACAACCACGCAAGCAAAGATCAAAGATTTTATGAAAGAAAAAAAGATCGCAGTTAGC
>NW_021826361.1:0-13045 GCF_006345805.1 Octopus sinensis | reverse complement strand
GGGTAGTAAAGAAATAGGTATTTCGTCTGCCGTTACGTTCTGAGTCGCCGATGTCGACTATGCCTTTCATCCTTTCAGGATCGATAGATTAAGAACTAGTTGCGCACTGGGGTCGATCGAATCGACTTGCCCCTCCCTCAAATTTTCGGACCCTGTGTCTAGAGTAGAAAAGTATATATGCATAGGTATATCTAAACTCTTTATTTTACTTTTTCCTGTGTTTTGTGTTTCTAACTATTAAGGGTTCTTCCGTTTCGTCGCCTTTTTCAAGAGGAACGTTATTAACATCAAATCTCGTGGATCGAAAAGAACTTCCAAAGACCAAAGACTTCACCTAACTCCAGTTCTATCATTGGAAAACAAGGGATGTCTGAAGAAACAGGAGGAGATGAGTTGAGGAAATTCCTCTGCACAACTGTTGCTCAACCACACAGTCACAGCAAAAGACACCTCACTCCAATCCACAGATGCAATTATAGATGAGTCAGACACGGTACTTACCTGTGCTTTTGATTGTTCTCCGACTAGTATGACGTCCCTGGTCGCATCATGGATCGGTATATCTGATATATAGATTCCCTTGCCAATCATTTCATCAAGTTTCTCGACGCTCGGTGAACCTAGAAATAAGATGGCGTCTGACTCCTGAAGGTGAATCATCTGTCCTTTTAATTCCATTTGCTGGGGACCGAGAAAAAAAGAGAAAACAATAATAGCATTAATATAACGATAATGATGATGATGATGATGTGATAATAATAATAATGATAATAATAATAATAATAATAATAATAATAATAATAATAATAATAATAATAATAATAATAATAATAATAATAATAATAATAATAATAATAGGCGCAGGAGTGGCTGTGTGGTAAGTAGCTTGCTAACCAACCACATGGTTCCGGGTTCAGTCCCACTGCGTGGCATCTTGGGCATGTGTCTTCTGCTAGAGCCCCGGGCCGACCGATGCCTTGTGAGTGGATTTGGTAGACAGAAACTGAAAGAAGCCTGTCGTATATATGTATATATATATATATGTGTGTGTGCGTGTTTGTGTGTGTGTGTGTTTGTCCCCCTAGCATTGCTTGACAACCGATGCTGGTGTGTTTACGTCCCCGTCACTTAGCGGTTCGGCAAAAGAGACCGATAGAGTAAGTACTGGGCTTCCAAAGAATAAGTTCCGGGGTTGATTTGCTCGACTAAAGGCGGTGCTCCAGCATAGCCGCAGTCAAATGACTGAAACAAGTAAAAAGAGTAAAAAGAGTAATAATAATAACGATGATGATGATGATGATGATGATAATAATAATTACTATTATTATAATAATTTCTCTTATTGTCAACAAGGGTTTATTTAACTGGATCCTCATAGCCATTCAAAGTTTTTTAAAAAATCCTGTCATATTTTTGTAATTCAATATTAGGAGTTGTTCAAAATATTGTGATAATATTTTGCGTGTTGCAGAGGTATACCCAACCAAACGCAAATAAGTTTTACCAACAAAATCTTATACGAATCGCCAAAGATCACACGGACCACGACTGAGAACCATAAATATACTCAAAATAATTTTGGTAATCATTAAACAGTGTTATGTTACTCTCCACGCCATGCTTTCTTGGAGAATTTATCGAACAAGGAAGCGTTAGCTTTCTCGATATACTTCATAAGGCCGACTGGTTGAAATCGACCCTTGAAGGCTGTGCTCCAGTTTGGCCGCAGCCCAATGACTGAAACAGGTAAATGGTACTCTGATTGTTGTATCAATTCTACCATCTTCAAAGAATTCCTGGGAGTGTTTCGGCTGTTCTATTCTTTGATATAACGTTTAAGTATTTTGTCTGTTTCATGTTATTCACACACACACACACACACACACACAAAGACACATACAGATACACATATGTACATATATATAGATACATATATATATATGTATATACACATGTATATATATAATATATACATATATATATACATATATATATATAAATATATATGTATATATATATATGTGTATATATATAATACAATATATATATATAAATATATATATGTATATATATATATAGTATGTGAATATATGTATATATATATATATAATATATAGATATATATATATATTTTTATATTTATAATATATATTTATATATATGAATATATGCGTGTATATCGAGAAAGAGAGAGAGCTAGATAGAAGAGCATAGAGAGAGAGAGATACAGAGAGGGAAAAAGAGAGAGAGAGAAGAAGGATAGAAAGAGAGAGAGAAAGAGAGAGAGAGAGAGAGAAAGAGAGAGATTACACTTGGGAAATACAAATATTGAAAGTATTAGTTTCAGGTTACGATCATTCGTGCAACAAAAAAGATCATACGTCAAATATAGATTACGTTACAGTGTAAAACAAAATATGTACGCGCGTATACACGCACACAGGCACCCACACACACAGGCACACGCACTCAAACACACGCAAACACGTACGCACATACACGCCTGTGTATACCTATATACATGCAGACACAAATGTATATATATGTATTTTAATCGATATATATGTATATACATGAATATATATACATATGTATATGCATATGTACTCTTTTACACTTTTACTCTTTTACTTGTTTCAGTCATTTGACTGCGGCCATGCTGGAGCACCGCCTTTAATCGAGCAACTCGACCACGGGACTTATTCTTTTGTAAGCCCAGTACTTATTCTATCGGTCTCTTTTGCCGAACGGCTAAATAACGGGGACATAAACACACCAGCATCGGTTGTGAAGCAATGCTAGGGGGGCAAACACAGACGCACAAACACACACACGCATATATATATATACATATATACGACGGGCTTCTTTCAGTTTCCGTCTACCAAATCCACTCACAAGGCTTTGGTCAGCCCGAGACTATAGTAGAAGACACTTACCCAAGGTGCCACGCAGTGGGACTGAACCCGAAACCATGTGGTTGGTAAACAAGCTACTTACCACACAGCCACTCCTGCGCCTATATAATTTTGTGAATATGTGTATGGAGTTAGTATGTGCGCCTGCATAAGGCCATAGGGTATGAATGTATAAATACACAGACACAGACACACACACACAACACACACACACACACACAACACACACACACACACACACACACACACACATATATGTATGTGTGTGTGTGTCCAGAACATAATATTCAATTTAATGTAGAGATTTCATATATTCGCCATGATAGATCGCTAACCTTTTTCTACTTTCTCTCCCTGTTTATTTCTCTGTTCCTCTCTGCTGACGAGCGTAGGCTCGAAATGTAAATGACTTTCTCACTTCCCGAGATTTAAACCAATCGATCTGTTTGTTGTTTAAAATTTAGGGAGAGTTGATGACGTTTTATTAAAAGTAGCGGTGTTGATGGTGGCAATGGGGGAGGGGTAATAACAAACGAGAGAGAAAGAGTGGGATTGTGAGAGAAAGACGGAGATGATGTACAACTTTGCTTAACCATGTCTCTTTGACATAAATTACTGTCGCCAACATACTGAACACTATCAATTTTGTTTTCTTTAATATAAATACATACATATGAAATACATTTGAACTGAAATAAATTTTTCCCCAAAATAAAATAAATAGGAATGTCAGTGTGTCACACTTTTTCAGCTGTAATAAATCTTTTCAACTGGAAGAACAAAACCTCAAATTTTTCAGGGGAAGAGGTTAAGTCGATAACATCGACCCAGTACGTAGCTGGTACAAATTTCATCGACCCCGAAAGAATGATAGGCAAAGTCGACCTCGGCGGGATTCGAACTCAAAGCCTAACGGCAGACGAAATACCTGTTTCTTTATTACCCACAAGGGGCTAAACACAGAGAGGACAAACACGGACAGACAAACGGATTAAGTCGATTATATCGACCCCAGTGCGTAACTGGTACTTATTTAATCGACCCCGAAAGGATGAAAGGCAAAGTCGACCTCGGCGGAATTTGAACTCAGAACGTAGCGGCAGACGAAATACCTATTTCTTTATTACCCACAAGGGGCTAAACACAGAGGGGACAAACAAGGACAGACATAGGTATTAAGTCGATTACATCGACCCCAGTGCGCAACTGGTACTTAATTTATCGACCCCGAAAGAATGATAGGCAAAATCGACCTCGGCGAGATTCGAACTCAAAGCCTAACGGCAGACGAAATACCTATTTCTTTATTACCCACAAGGGGCTAAACACAGAGGGGACAAACACGGACAGACATAGGTATTAAGTCGATTACATCGACCCCAGTGCGTAACTGGTACTTAATTTATCGACCCCGAAAGGATGAAAGGCAAAGTCGACTTCGGCGGGATTCGAGCTCAAAGCCTAACGGCAGACGAAATACTTATTTCTTTACTACCCACAAGGGGCTAAACACAGAGGGGACAAACAAGGACAGACATAGACCCCAGTGCGTAACTGGTACTTAATTCATCGACCCCGAAAGAATGATAGGCAAAGTCGACCTCGGCGAGATTCGAACTCAAAGCCTAACAGCAGACGAAATAACGCTTAGCGTTTCGCCCACGTGCTAACGACTTTGCCAGCTCGCCGGATCAATACAATATAATATTATAATACAATATATGTGAGTAAATTAAAGACACTCCGGGCCGAATCCGGATCTGCAATCCTGAAATTTTGGATTCCTATGTTTCATATCACTGCGATTGTTTTCGGCGATTTTCATACATGATATTTTGCAAGAAATATGACCATCATTGGGATATAATTCTGGAGGAGGAATTGCAACAAATCAGAAATCTATTTGTAGGTCTTCCCATTCAGTCTTTAAAGATAGTGCAGTTCTATACTTAACAGATTATTACTCTTTTACTTGTTTCAGTCATTTGACTGCGGCCATGCTGGAGCACCGCCTTTAGTCGAGCAAATCGACCCCGGGACTTATTCTTTGTAAGCCCAGTACTTATTCTATCGGTCTCTTTTGCCGAACCGCTAAGTGACGGGGACGTAAACACACTAGCATCGGTTGTCAAGCAATGCTAGGGAGACAAACACAGACACACAAGCACATACACATACATATATATATATACATATATACGACGGGCTTCTTTCAGTTTCCGTCTACCAAATCCACTCACAAGGCATTGGTCGGCCCGGGGCTATAGCAGAAGACACTTGCCCAAGATGCCACGCAATGGGACTGAACCCGGAACCATGTGGTTGGTTAGCAAGCTACTTACCACACAGCCACTCCTGCGCCTATGCACATTTTTTATATTATTTACATTTGACAGATATTTGTCCTTGTCTTGTTTGTTGCTAACAACGTTTCGGCTGATGTACCCTCCGGCCTTCGTTAGGTGTCTTGGGGGAAATTTCGAAAAATATCTTAGGAATGAGAACCCAGGTTCGAAATTTCCCCAAGAACCTGATGAAGGCTGGAGGGTACATCAGCCGAAACGTTGTGTTAACAACAAACAAGATGAGGACAAATATCCGTCAAATGTAAATAATGTAAATAATCTATTTAAAGATAGTACTGTGTTTGATTCATTCGGCTAAAATCTTCAAGGCTGTGCTCCAGCATGGCCACTGTCTCATGACTATAAGAAGTAAAACATAGAAGCTCAGAGATTATGCCTATGTATGTTTTGTTTAATCAACCATACGGCTTTATTTGTATTATACAGAAACCATAAACCGTATACATTATATCTAAGTGTTGAATAATGCTTATCGTTTATTTCAAAATATTCATTTGTCAGCCGCCATATTTGTTTTTAGCAAAATATTGTATATGAACTGAAAAATGGCTTACTCTGCATTTTATTGTGATAGGAAACGTTGATTGAAAACATTTCTCTTAATCACGTCCATACGTTATGATTAACCTTGTGGTTAGAGTACAAGCTTTCATAAGCATACATACATACATTACATAAACACACATACATACGTACATACATACATACATACATACATACATACATCATACATACATACATAAACACACATGCATACATAATGCATACATACATACATGCATACATACATGCATACATACATGTATACATACATACATACATACATGCATACATACATACATACATACATACATACATACATACATACATACATACATACATACATACATGCATACATACATACATACATGCATGCATACATACATACATGCATACATGCATACATACATACATACATACATACATACATACATACATACGTTGAATTTTGCTGCCAGGTGTCGAAACCATAGTGATATCCGTTTGGCTGCTGATGATTGGAAAAGTCAATTGCTATGAGTGATGGTGTATTTCTTATATCGTTGCCTCGTTAGTCTGAGATGTTTTTAAAGTTCGTAAAGTAGTGAATGTTTGTGGTTTCATAGTTGATGGAAATCATTCACTTTGATATTGGTTGATTTCTCTTCATTGCTAATCTTATTAGGCGAGGATAACGCTTAGATATTTGTGTCTAGCCTCGATTGGTTCTGTGACATATATACAAACACACATACAGCAAACCATACGTAGGTACATACGTAAATATATGTATATATATATGTATATATATAAATATATATGCATATATATATCTTTATCTATCCATATCTTTCTTTCTATCCATCTATCTATCTATCTATCTATCTATCTATCTATCTATCTATCTATCTATCTATCTATCTATCTATCTATCTATCTATCTATCTATCTATCTATCTATCTATCTATGCATATATATATATATAATATATATATATATATATATATATGTATATATATATATATGTATTTATGTATGTATTAACTAGGTAATTATCTGACAATCTTTATGTATATATACTATCAACTACTGAAATGATTATTTGCAAAGCTATATTGATCAGTATATGTATACGTATATATGTACAGACACACGCACACACACACACACACACATACACACAAACACACACACATATATATATATACCTGATTGTGTATGTCTGTGCACTAGTGTGCGTTTGTGTGAATCTGTGAATATATTTAGTCTAAACAAGTGCACAAATTTTATTGTTTTTATAGTAACATTTCTGAGTAATCAGCTGCTGTTATACACAGACGACACAGATCGATAATGATCAATGAATTTTGTTATTAATAATATTATATTACGTCTCTCTATATTTTGTGCTTTCTGTCATAAAAACTAATATGCAATCAAATATATATTGTTAGTGTAGAATATACGCACGCGTGAAATAATGGAATATAAAACCATTTCTATATAAGCGCTAGCATAACGCATACATTGCACACGCACACACACACACAAATATACATATTATACACATATCTATATCTATATATAATAAATATATATATAAATATATATATACAGATGTGTATATATATATATATATATATATATATAATATATATATATATATATATATATATATATATAATATATATATATATATATATATATATTATATATATACATATATATATATATATATATATATATATATATATATATATATATCTATATATATATATGTATATAAATATATATATACAAATAAATGAAAGAATGGAGTTGAACGACAAATTAACAAAATTCCTTTATTTTATTTTCGACATATGTTTCGAAGGCTGCATATTCCTAGGCTGCATATGTCGAAAATAGGAATTTTGTTAATTCGTCGTTCAACTCCATTCTTTCATTTATTTGTATTTAAAAAAAACACAAATTTCCACCCGATAGCACGTGATCTCTGCCCTAGGCATGTAGCTTCAACCGTGTTTTTCTGACGTGAATTTGCTACCCAGGTATCGGTTAACCGAATTATCCATAATAAGATAATTCATTCAACTACTTAAATATATATATATATAATATATATATACGTATGTATAAATATATATATATAGATATACATACATATATATATGCATATATATATATATATAATATATATATATATATATATATACATACATATATATATGCATATATATATATATATATATATATAATATACATATATATAATATATATATATATATATATATACGTATGTAGAAATATATGTATATATATATATATACATACATATATATATGCATATATATATATATTATAATATATATATATATATATATATATATGTACGTATGTACAAATATAGGTGTATAGATATATATTTATTCCTTTATATATATATAACCCTAAAACTCTAGCCATGTTGGGGCACCGGTAGTGTTATCACCGTTTAAATGGCCAATCTTATGTGATTGGCTGCTTGCGGAGGAGGGAGTTCGTAAGTGCTGCACTCTTTTGAGATTATATATGTATATATACATACATACATACAAATGCATGCATACCTACTTACATACATATACATACATTGATTGCAAATCTGAAAATAATTTTTTAAATATATCTTTTCGGCTGCCATATTGTTTCTTCAAAATACAGAGTACGAATCTAACGTAGCTTGTTTTGCATTTCACATCATCGAAAAATGTTGATTTAAGAATATGAATACAGCAAATCTTACTTTTTTTTCTGTCTGTTTGTCTGTCTGTCTGCCTGTCTATATCCACGGGCATATGGCGTAGTGGTTAAGAGTTCAATTTCAGGCAGTGACCTTATATTATTACTACTACTACTACTACTACTATAATAATAATAATGGGCTACAGCAAATATTCTGCTCAATACCACAGATTTGCTTGTCAGTTGATTGACCGTAACCAGTTGAGCATGTCCCTTAGTGGCTGACGATATGTGCATCTCTGATCATGAGCAGAAGTAGTGGAGAAGCATCATAGCCGTGTGTTGAATGGAATTCTTGGAGGTTTGGATAATTCACCTTCGGAAACATGGGTGGTTCGTTCAACATCCTTAAACAATCCTTATTCAGGGACCTTTTGAGCGGGATGGGTTACTCAACCAGAAGAAAATTCTAACTGGGCCCCACCTGCAAGGTCATGCGGTGTTTATCTTGATATGAGATCACCAAGTCATGCACATATGGTTGTGATGCATGTGCCTGGTGTACCCTTATCAGACGGGTAGTCATGATGGGTATATTGGGCTTCGTATATTTTATCCCAGTGTCACTTTGATGGCATGAACTGCTCTCTCACTCAATAATAATAATAATAATAATAATAATAATAATAATAATAATAATAATAATAATAATAATAACAACAACAACAACTCGAAAAATACCTTTGGAATGAGAACCCAGGTTAGAAATTTCCCCGAGACACCTGGTGAAGGCTGGAGAGTATATCAGCCGAAACGTTGTGTTAACAACAAACAAGAAGAGGTCAAATAACCGTTAAATGTAAATAATGTACATAATTCCTCATCTCTTAAATTTAAAACAGTATGACAGTTTCTGTAATTAAGATATCTGCTGTAGCTTCTGAGAATAAAATTAAGGGATTCAGTGAGATTTTACAGGGTGTTTGTTGAAAACTACGGAAAATAGTATCAGAAAATGGAATATACAGGTGCTGAAGTGGATGATAAACAAGCTATAAATAGTCTGAAATGTTGAAATATTTCAAAATAATTTCTGAGTGAATGAGTCAGAAATCAAGGATTTTTATATACGAATATAGTAAGTAATGTAACGAATTTGGACAGATATATATATATTGGTTCAGTGGAAGAATGCTCGCCTGCCACGCGGGCGGCCAGGGTTCGATTCCCGGTCGATGCACTTGCATTTTGAAATACTGAAATAAATAATTATTATTATAGGCGCAGGAGTGGCTGTGTGGTAAGTAGCTTGCTAACCAACCACATGGTTCCGGGTTCAGTCCCACTGCGTGGCATCATGGGCAAGTGTCTTCTGCTATAGCCCCGGGCCGACCAATGCCTTGTGAGTGGATTTGGTAGACGGAAACTGAAAGAAGCCTGTCGTATATATGTATATATATATATGCATGTATGTATGTGTGTGTGTGTGTTTGTGTGTCTATGTTTTTCCCCCTAGCATTGCTTGACAACCGATGCTGGTGTGTTTACGTCCCCGATAGAGACCGATAGAATAAGTACTGGGCTTACAAAGTCTGGGGTCGATTTGCTCGACTAAAGGCGGTGCTCCAGCATGGCCGCAGTCAAATGACTGAAAGAAGTAAAAGAGTAAAAGTGATAAAGTGTATTAAAAGAAATAACAGAGAAGAATTTAAGAAATAAGGAGAATTTAAGAAATAACATATGTTTGTCCTCAAAATCAAAGCTGTACGCCCGGATGGTGAGTTTGATGACGGTCGCTATATGGTTAGGTCGTTTGAGACCATACATAGATTATTGTAAACAAAAATGAGCTAAGATAAATAACTCAGAGCAGCCCAGTGACATGTATTTGAATAACAGACAAATAGAGGTATATTAAATACCATAAACAAAAATTCTTGATTTATCAAAATTATCTCTATCACGATTGCCAAATGGTATTTATGAGAAGAGGAGATTATCTCCAGATTTAAGGATTTTACAAAACTGTCTTGCCATTAAGAAAAAAAACAGGTTTATTAACTAGAGATATGATGAGAGTTGTGGACTCATGTTTCTGTCTTCATAACTGTCATCCACACGGCAAATGTCCAGCCTTCTCTCCTGCAGCCAAATGGCTTAGGCTTATACAAAATATTTATGGCGAAGTAAATTTGCATAATTCAAACGAAAATGAGCTAAGGGAAATAACTCAGAGCAGCCAGTAGCATGTATTTGAATGAAACAGACAAATACAGGGATATAATACAAGAGACTGGCCTCTCTGATTTATTCCTCTTTGTTTAAATATGCCTAAATTACGCATTCTTTAATTATGCAAATAACCTAGACCAGTATTCCGCAACCCTTTTTTCACTGGCGGCACACATATTCTTTTCAAAATTCGACGGTACACCTGAACTAAAAATCTAGGGAAAATAATTATATCCAGGGTGGATGGAAGCACTCCGTCGGTTACGACGATGAGGGTTCCGGTTGATCCGAATCAATGGAACAGCCTGCTCGTGAAATTAACGTGTAAGTGGCTGAGCACTCCACAGACACGTGCACCCTTAACGTAGTTCTCGGGGATATTCAGTGTGACACAGAGAGTGACAAAGCCAGCCCTTTGAAATACAGGTACAACAGAAACAGGAAGTAAGAGTGAGAGAAAGTTGTGGTGAAAGAGTACAGCAGGGATCACCACCATCCCCTGCCGGAGCCTCGTGGAGCTTTAGGTGTTTTCGCTCAATAAACACTCACAACGCCTGGTCTGGGAATCGAAACCGCGATCCTATGACCGCGAGTCCGCTGCCCTAACCACTGCCCATTGCGCCTCCATATATCCAGGTTACACTGCAGCACACCTAGCATCGTCACGTGACATACCAGTGTGTCGCAACATACCGGCTGCGGAGCACGGACCCAGGCCACAAATGGGTTCTATTCTACTTTGTATTAATCCATGCACCTTGGATGCTGCACATACATCGTACTTTCGTCGTGTAGACGACGCATACTAAAGCAGATACAAGCGTCCACAACTCTCTTCTTATCTCTGGACAATAAGCTAGTCTTTTTCCGTATTGGCTTGTCGGAATTGAAGAATTCTTTATTCTTATGATCATCTCCCCTTCTAAAGCAGAGCTGGTCTTGCCATTAGGTCATTATGCTATGTCCTGAGAAATGGGGATAAAATTTAATTAAACAAGAATTTATGTTGTATGGTATTTGGCATATATATATATACATATCTGTATTTGTCCACAGAGATAATTGAGTCGATTTCCTAGTATATCGGATGTGTGTGTATATATATATATATATATATATATATATATATATATATATATATATAATATATATATCGGTATTTGTCCACAGATAATTGAGTCAATTTCCTAGACAGGTATGTCGGATGTAGGAAACACGGCAGTAATATTGCTATTAATTAAAGAAATATATATATATATATGTATAAAGTATAAAGATGGCGAAAAGGTCACGAGGTCATCTCAAACTAGAAAGTTTATGATGAGACAGACATTTCTTCTTTTTCTTCTTCTTCTTCCTTGGACTGCGGACAAGCTGGGGCACCGCCTTGAAGAATACCACCACAACCACCACCACCACCACCACCACCGCCACCACCACGACAGCAACCAAGACTACGAAGCAGACGATGACTACCACCACCAACGCTGCAATGACCACCACCACAGCCACCACCACCACCACCACCACCACCACCACCACCACCACCACCACCACTACAACAACCATCATCAACAGTATCAATAACTAGCGACACCTTTCCCACCACCGCCATCATTATCACCAACACCGTCACCATCACCTTCATCATCACCATCGCTACTACTACAACCATCATCAGCAGCACCTCTACCACCATTATCACCACCACCACCATCACCACCGCCACCACTACCACCACTGCGACATCCATCATCATCCCGACCACTAGCAACAATATCACCACCACCACCACCACCACAACTATCACCACCACAACCACCACAGCCGCCACCACAACCTCCACCACCACCACCACCTCTACGGTGACATTCATGATCATCCTCACCACCACCACCACCACCACAGTCAACTCCACCTTCACCACCACTAATAACGAATTAATTTGGTTAGAAATTTCCGGAAAGCACTATTGATAGTCTCCTAAATTATCGATGAGCAAGGTTAACCTATAATCAATATGTCTTACAATGTATAAATAGATTCCTTAGACCAGACGCCATGTGGAATTGGGCTTGCCTGCATTTTGTTTTGTGTCAGAAAACCCGAATAAGGAAACGAACTTCGGGTAAATCCTCTGTTTTAAGTACCCCATACGAAACAGGCAAAGGAATTCTCGTGGAATATACTTCTAGTTAGAGAAGTTCCGGCCATGACAAACTATTTTAAAATGTAGTATTTCTCTGATATGTCGTTCCATTTTTATAGTAGTGATTAAATGAAAT
>NW_021826360.1:7500-12949 GCF_006345805.1 Octopus sinensis | reverse complement strand
CTGGTGTCAGTGAAATGGCGCGGGGGTGGAAGTGGGGTTTGGATGGTGGTGGTAGTGGGGGTAATGTGACATAGTGAGTGATGTTATGTTGAGTGATCTAGTAGTGAATGATGTGGCGGTGAGCGATGTGGTAGTCAGTGATGAAGAGGTGAGTGATGCAGCGGTGAGTGGTGTGCAACTGAGTGATGTGGAAGTGAGTGATGTGGAGGTGAGTGAGGCAGCGGTGAGTAATGCAGCGGTGAGTGATGCAGCGGTGAGTGATTCAGTGGTGAGTGATGTGGAGATGAGTAATATGGTGTTGAGTGATGCAGCGGTGAGTGATGTGAAGGTGAGTGATATGGAGGTGAGTTATGTGGTAGTGAGTGACGTCCGAAGGCATTTCGTCCGCCTTTATTTTCTGAGTTCAAATTCTACCGAGGTTGACTTTGTCTTTTATCCGATTCAGGGTCGATAAAATAAGTTCCAGTTGATCAAAGGGGTCGATATTATCGACTTAACCCCTCCCCCAAATTTGTTGGCCTTCTGCTAAAATTTGAAATCAATATTGAGCCGTTGTTTTCAAACGCTAAATATTGTATCTTCATTATCGTATCTTACACAACACCCATTTGATATCCTACATATGGCATCGTAACATTGATAACACACGTTTTCTAATGTGTAATACAGTACTTCTCAACCATGTTTAGCTCATGGACCCCTTTTGATTACTATTTTATTCTGGTGGACCCTTACAATCAATCGATGCTTAAGAACTAGTTTAATAGAAATTTTCAAAATTCCTATTTTGTTCTTAACACATTAACTTGTGTAGGTTGAACTATGTAAAATGTTAGAGAAAGAACTCTATCTGTTTCTTACAATACATACCAATACATACATCTAAAGCAGGGGTTCTCGACCATGTTTTTTTTTTTATCTATGGACCCCTTTAATTACTATTCTGGTGGACCCCCTTAGCTATTCGATGTTTAAAAGCTAGTTTTGTAGAACCTTCTTTCAAAATTCCTATTTTGTTTTCCACACCTAAGAAAGAAACCTAGCTTTTTCCTGCAATAAATACATCTAAAGGAAAATGGGTTTATGGACCCCCAGGGATCATATAGACCCCGGTTGAAAACTAGTAGTGTTAAATCATTATATCTTCGAAATATTTGCTTTCATATTATGTCCTAGAATATATAGTACTGTTTTTGTATATTGTAGATGCCTCATCTAAATACCTCTTCAGTGTATCAGAACTAGGAACATAAAAATGGATCCTACCAGAAGTTCTCCTCACACAATCATATTTATGCTTCATAAAATCCTACTTATCTTGGCCGGTCGCCATACTATCTGGGAAATATTTGCATTTGACAATGTTATGATATATATGCGCGAACACACGCACACACAAACGCGCACACAGAAACAAACATTAACACATGACGTATATATAAGTATGTGTGTGAGTGTGGAATAACTAACACAATGAATGTGTATACTTTATAATATATATATATATATATATATATATAGATATATATATAAAGAGAGAGGTAAATAGATTGATAGTGAGAGAGACAGACAGACAGACAGATAGACAGACAGATAGATAAATAGATAGATAGATATACAGACAGATATATGCATACATACATATAATATGCTCATATATATATATATATAGACACACACACACACATATATATATATATATTAAATACTCATATATATATATACATACACACACACGTGTGTGGCACCATGAGCAAGCATCTTCTATCAACAAGTACACAGCCATCATCATATTTATATATTCGCATACACGCACACATATATATACATACAAACATTTGTATATATACATATATACACATATTATTAATAGTGGGAAATATAAAATTCCAAGACAACGGGAGAACAAACTCAATTTAGTAAAACTAAATCAAATTTCACGATATATTATATATATATAATTCTATATATATATATATATATTATATACACATATATAGATGCATGCACACACATGTGGTGTTTCCATTCAAAATGGAGATGAACACCATTCCTCCATGTGATCGGTTTGAAAAATTATAAATTAACCTATTTTAACCCAGCTTAACCCTGTCGAAATTTTGAAGATAGTTCTATAAATAGGGATAACAAACATATAGAAGCGTCCAGTTAACCTTTAATGCAGTAAACAAACCAAATACAACTGTCCTCAAACCAGAGTAGTGGGTTAAAATGGGTTGATATATTTTCTTAACATGCGAAAGCGTCTACGGAAAGAAAGAGGATCGGAGAAACTGTAAACCAAATTCCCCCCCCCCTTTTTTTTTTACTATTTTCATTTTTCCCTTCTATTTTTCCCTCTTAACTCATTATGACTTGTCGATTACCACTAACATTAATGAACTTTGTGTATTCAAACAAATTCATATAGTTTTAATATTACTGACTGCTATATGAACATTCAAACTTGCACCTGTCCTCCTAATTCACAATGCTAAATTTATCTGTTTTGAACATTTTAATTTGTCAACATTGAAACTTTTAAACATGTTTTTCTAATTCATAATTTTAAACTTTTACCATTGATAAACAAAAAAATATTGTTGAAACAAGTTTGGTACATATGTAAATAAATGTATTTTAAACATTTACGAGTTTTTGAAATTTAGGTGCATTTTCAACCACACATTTTCCTATATTTTTTCCTGCGTGGAAACACCCCGCTCTTTTGTTATATATATATATATATATATATATATATAATATATATATATATGTATGTATGTGTGTGTATACATACATACATATTTCTTTATTACCCACAAGGGGCTAAACACAGGGGGAACAAACAAGGACAGACATACGTATTAAGTCGATTACATCGACCCCAGTGCGTAACTGGTACTTAATTTATCGACCTCGAAAGGATGAAAGGCAAAGTTGACCTCGGCGGAATTTGAACTCAGAACGTAACGGCAGACGAAATACGGCTGCGTATTTCGCCCGGCGTGCTAACGTTTCTGCCAGCTCACCGCCTTATACATACATATATACAATACGCATATATATCTACATCCGTACACGTATATACATAAATTAATTTCTTGTTGGCTATTTTTATGAAACAATTAAAAGTAATTAAAAACTATATTTTTTTTCTTTCATTTTGAATAAGATCATTTATCTTTTTCATAATCACGGATAGACTTCCCCCAGAAATTGTTTTCTCATCATTTTGGTGTGGTCTGGACGTAAATTAAAATATTTCAAGAATTATAAAAGGATATTTTAAAAACAATGATGAATTTCCTCCTGTTCTTTGGCAGAGAAAAAAAACAAAACATAACAAAACAAAACAAAAAAGTATTTGAAAACATTTAACGAATATTTCTAAAATATTTTGGAAATCATTCTTTGTTCACAGAAACGGAAGTCATTTTTAGATTTTTTTTATTTGTTTTGTTTTTTTCTACAGATGATGCTATGAGTCTCCATAGTGTATATTCAATGCCAAATTTTCTCTCAAGTCAATGCAATAGCTTTGGAATACGGGAACATATTTCAACTTCAGTCATATCCGTGTGTGTTCGGGCAAGAAAGGAACAAATTGCATCTGGGACTTTCTTAAACGTCCCTCTGAACTGAATATCTTAGCCATCGTCATTCAATGTAACATTTCACTACTGCTACTACTACCACCACCACCACCACCACCACCACCACCACACCACCACCACCACCACCATCCACTACCACCACCACCACCACCACCATCATCATCCTCATCATCATCATCATCATCGTGAAGACTCATGGTTTAGGGGTTAGGGCATTGCACTCACGATCGCCGCGAGATCGTGGTTTCAGTTCCTAGTCCGGGTGGTGCGTTGTGTTTTTTGAGCAAAACACTTCATCTCACGTTGCTCGACCGTCCCTTTGACACACTTGATGTGTGGTACACGGCGCACCTGTTCAAGCAACGCCGATTTGATGCAGAGAGAGAGAGAGAGAGCTAGTGTGCGGCACGAACTTTTGATCACTATAAACAAATCATTGGTGCAGGTCGTTCGACAAAAGCTGAATGTTCATATGCCGTTTTCTAAGGGAGAGTCCATCATCATCATCATCATCATCATCATCATCAGCAACATTATTACTATTGTCACTACTACTACTACTACTACTACTACTACTACTACTACTACTACTACTACTACTACTACTACTATCAAGGCGGTGAACTGGCAGAATCGTTAGCACGCCGGTCGAAACGCTTTCCGGCATTTCCTTCGTGTTAAGGTTCTGGATTCAGATTCCGCTCAGGTCGACTTTGCCTTTCAACCTTTCGGGGTCTATAAATTAAGTACTTGTCAAGTATAAGTACTGGGGTCGATGTGATCGATTATACTCCTCCCCACAGATTTCAGGCCTTGTGCCTATAGTAGAAAGGATTATCATTATCATTATTATTATTATTATTATTATTATTATTATTATTATTATTATTATTATTATTATTATTGTTATTATCAAGGCGGTGAGCTGGCAGAATCATTAGCACTTTGGACGAAATGCCGCTAAGAATTTCGTCCGTCTTTATGTTCTGAGTTCAAATTCCGCCAAGGTCACTTTTGCCTTTTATCCTTTCGGGATCGATAAATTAAGTACCAGTGAAACGCTGGGTCGATGTAATTGACTTATCCCCTCTCTCAAAACGGGTGCCCTTGTGGCAAAATTTGAAACCATTATCATCATCCTCATCATCATCATCATGAGATTTCTTCTTTGAGACCTATACTATTCTCTCTTCTTCCTCTCCTTCTCTCTCTCTCTATCTATCTATCTCTCTCCACACTCACACACACACACACCACATACACACACATACGCACGCGCACACATATCACTTTCTCATAAAATAGTTTTAAAATAGTTCAAAAACGATATTTTCTATTTTAAATTAAATTAATTCATCTTCTTTTCGAATATTTTTCCTTACTCCTGGATCTAAACCACACTAATGATAAAAAGGAAATTTTGAAACAGTCAGAGTCTGTGTAACACGAGTGTAACACTGTGAAACACGAGTTTTGTCCTTGGGTAGCAACTGTTATTTTCTATCTGCTTACCCCTGGAAAGTATGAAAAATGGCCAATATTTCCATCAAACTTTACTTTCTTCAAACTTATCTCCACCTGAATAGCTCGAAGTAAACTGAACTGTTGAGCTTACATTCCCTGTATTTATACTGCGATCTATGTTGTCAGAACATTCTAGAAAGTTCAAGAAAATTCTAGAAAATTCTTCTTCAGCAACAAAGCACTTAATCTATCTGAAATGTAATGGAAAATATGTCAGTTTCTAAACATTTGATGTCCAGATCAAAAAAGCAAAGTGTGAAGGGAATAGTAGTCATTTCCTTTGATTCCTGAATAGAAGCAAATAGGGA
>NW_021826359.1:10000-12978 GCF_006345805.1 Octopus sinensis | reverse complement strand
AACACACAAACACACACACACACACATATACAACAGGCTTCCACACGGTTTCCATCTAGCAAATTTACTCGCAAGATATTAGTCGACCCAAAGCGCTATGCCATGGCACTGACCCCTAAACCTCTTGGCTTTAATCACACAAACATGCTTGCACCTCTTTCTCTCTTTTTCTCTTTTTCTTTGTTTCAGTCATTTTGACTGCGGCCATGCTGGAGCACCGCCTTTAATCGAGCAACTCGACCCCGGGACTTATTCTTTGTAAGCCCAGTACTTATTCTATCGGTCTCTTTTGCCGAACCGCTAAGTAACGGGGACATAAACACACCAGCATAGGTTGTCAAGCAATGGTAGGGGGACAAATACAGACACACATACACATACATATATATATATACATATATACGACGAGCTTCTTTCAGTTTCCGTCTACCAAATCCACTCACAAGGCTTTGGTCGGCCCGAGGCTATAGTAGAAGACACTTGCCCAAGGTGCCACGCAGTGGGACTGAACCCGGAACCATGTGGTTGGTAAACAAGGTACTTACCACACAGCCACTTCTGCGCCTATGTAGAAACTCTTTGTGTAAACGAGACGGAATATTATTTGTGCAGGAGAATATGAATCCGCAGAATGAATATTGCAAGGCATTGGTTTCCCATGTCTATGGATAAAGATCAAGAATCTTTAGCATTCTGAGAGCAAGAGTTAAGGGACGGGTTCTGCTCGCAGGAATCTTCTATCTGTGACATAAATGTGCTTGCATAGCTTTATTTTGTCAATGTTATCACAGGCTAAGTTTTCTCAGGTAAACCGGCTTCCTATTCGGAGCTTCAGTTATTTCTCACCTGCTAAACGCCACACAGATGTGAACTAAGCATGTCTGAAAGTCATGAAAGAGTTAATTTCACTTATTTAATTAAAAAGGTCAGGTGGATGGTTCGTGTTCTGATACCGATACTTCTTGTAACAGCGTGACATCCTCTAGATTCACCGATGATCCAGGTGGTTTTGATAAACCGAACAGCGTGATATGCCTCCTCTACAACCTGTTACAAAAACATTTTCAGCCTTATGGTACCTAGTTACAGCTAGGTGGAGTGAGCCATTTGCAAGTGAAGTGTCCTTTGTCCCGAACAAGGAGGTCATGTTGTCAGGATACGAACCATCAATCCTTCTGCTGGATCTTCTATATATTATCCAGGCGAGCTGGCAGAAACGTTAGCACGCCGGGCGAAATGCGTAGCCGTATTTCGTCTGCCGTTACGTTCTGGGTTCAAATTCCGCCGAGGTCGACTTTGCCTTTCATCCTTTCGGGGTCGATAAATTAAGTACCAGTTACGCACTGGGGTCGATGTAATCGACTTATCCCGTTTGTCTGTCCTTGTTTGTCCCCTCTGTGTTTAGCCCCTTGTGGGTAGTAAAGAAATATATATATTATCCAGCACTCTAATTAAAAATGTGAGGTTAGCCCTTTCACAAACCTAAGTCAGACCCAGTTTATATCACAGTGGCTTGGATTAGGTGAAAAGTATACGAAATTTCAAATAAGAAACTAGTCTACCCGAGAGAATGTTATGTAGATAAAGTTTAGCAAGTGCTATATCGTGTTGGAAGAAAGTTTTCGGTAAACAAATTCCTCCAACATTGTTGTCGGTTTTCTACAGTTTCTTGATTTTATCTGCACTCATAGGAAATCAATGACTTGCAGTGTTCATTTTGTAGCTTCGTAGTCCTATGTTCTAAAAGAATTCCGTTTAATTTAATCTTTATAATTGTCATATAACTGATGCGGCAGATCTTATACTTCCTGCATTTGATGGCATAAAAGATGTACTTATTAGACGCATTCCAATTTCAGGTGCGCATATTTAGAGGGAAATGTTTTTAGTTCATCAAAACTTAAGGGAAGGGAAAACTGTATATAGGACCCGAGGTGATTTTTTGAAACATTTTTTGGGGGAAAAGAGTCGTATATGATATCCAATACGATAGTTATATAATCTTAAAGAAAATGACCGCGATGTAGTGATTTTCATACCTTTCTCGCGATCATTATGTGTGTAAGTGAAATAAAATATTTTCCTGTTGAAATCGAAACCGCGTCGTTGGTTCGACTCTCTGAGACGCCACTTTTCATTCTACAGTGTTTACCATATTTGTGATCAATAAACATTAGTTCCAGCTTGTCCAGTCATACAAGAGCTATAGTTTAAGAGAGGCAATATTGGGAAGTTGTTGCATTCTTTTCTTTTGCAAATGAATCAGTAATGTTGAGCAATGTGAACCTCCTTGACCTGGGAGTGGAAACGGTGCCACAAACAAGTTAATCCCGGCAACCGCTGACCGTGCCATAAACAAATAACTGAGTGATTCATTTGTTACGTTTGAAGTTTTGGTCTTTCACATTTCTCATGGGCTTAGGAGAAAGCAATGCAAAACTATCCTATTGTGTAATCATTCCTCAAAAGAGGAATGATTACACAATAATCAACGGGGTTTTACATGACCATGATGGATATCGTTTTATAGGGAAAACCCAGGCAATTTATTATATTTGTCACAAGATTAAAAAACACAAAACAAAAACAACTCAACAAAGTATTTTTTAATAAAAATCAAATAAATAATCAAAGCCAACAGCAACAGTGAAAATAATATTGTTGGTTAAATTTCTTCGGCTCTTTACGGTCTGAGTTCAAATCCCGTCAAGTTAAACGTTGCTTCTTATCCTCTTTGGATCGATAAATTAAAGTCCCATTCCCGTCCTAAGTCGGTATGATCTACGTACAATTCTCTCGCATCCATAAATTTCTGACTCTGTCTATATTAGAAATTCTCCCATTTTCCTCCTTAATCGATTCCTACCGAAATATATGTATATATATATAAATATATATATATATATATATATATATATATATATATATATGTTACAGGCTTCTTTCAGTTTCCGTCAATCAAATCCACACACAAGGCT
>NW_021826359.1:0-7500 GCF_006345805.1 Octopus sinensis | reverse complement strand
GTGTGTGTGTGTGTGTGTGTGGGTGTGTGTGTGGTGTTGTGTGTATATATATATTATTGAAAAAATGGAATCAACAAGAAGGGGCATGGTTAGACACTTCCTTTTTAATCACTACAATTGTTTCCTCGCAACGTAGTTCTCCAGATGTACAGGCACTTGATTATACAACTGTTTCCTTGCATTATGAGATCCAGCTGTGCTTCCTCAGGCGATATGTAAATATTGTCTCCGTAAGTTTTAAATCATCGGCTTGGAGAACATCCTATCTGTCTATATATATTTGTATATATCATATACATATATTATATGTCTGTTCATGCTTATATCTACTCATAGGCGCAGGAGGGGGCTGTGTGGTAAGTAGCTCGCTTACCAAGCACATGGTTCCGAGTTCAGTCCTACTACGTGGTATCTTGGGCAATTGTTTTCTACTATAGCCTCGGGCGTCCAAAGCCTTGTGAGTGGGTTTGGTAGACGAAACCTTAAGACCCTCATCGTATATATATATATAATATCTAGATATTATATATATATATTATATATATATATATGTATATATATATATATATATATATATATATAGGGAATGTTTACGAAAAAAAACAAAAGACGAAGACAGGTGGTGTACAAAACAAACAGATGTATTAGTATAACGCTCAGGAACAGAAAAACATCTTTTACGTTTCGAGCCTACGCTCTTCTACAGAAAGGGACACAGAAAAAACAAGGAGAGAAAAAATGTGTGTAGTGGCTAACGATCTATCATGGCGACTATATATATACATATATGTGTATGTATATATGTATGTGTGTGTACATGTTTGTGTGTGTGTTTGTTCCCCCGACATCGTTTGAAAACCGCTGTTGTGTGTCTAGCGATTCGGCGAAATGGACGGATAAAATAAGTACTGGGCCTACAAAGAATAAGTACTAGGGTTAATTTGCTCGACTAAAGGCGGTGCTCCAGCATGGCCGCAGTTAAATGGCTGAAACAAGTAAAAGAAAAAAATAATAAAAGAATATACATCATAATATATATATACTTTAATATGTACACACACACACACAGACACATACACATATTCTTACTCAATAGGCATTCATGAATGTCTCCAACACCGCATGTGTACTATACTTCCACGAGTACACACTATCTTTTAATCGTACATGTAAACAGATTTATATTCATTTGTGTTAAAACATCTGAGACTTCGCAATGACATTATCTTCATATTCTTGCATTTATTGACGGTAATTGGCAGAAACAGCGGACTGTCGGGGAAAATGATTTGCGGTGTTTATGATTTCAGGCTTCAATTTTCGCCACGATTTACTTATCTTAGATCCATCTAAGGTTGATATATGAAGTACCAGCGAAGTGATGAAGTAGTCCTAATAGAGTATGGCTGTTGCCTCAATTTTGTGATTTCATGCCTGCGTTAAAAAGTGGTTAGGGCAGCAGACTCGCGGTCATAGGATTGCGGTTTCGATTCCCAGACCGGGCGTTGTGAGTGTTTATTGAGCGAAAACACCTAAAGCTCCACGAGGCTCCGGCAGGGGATGGTGGTGATCCCTGCTGTACTCTTTCATCACAACTTTCTCTCACTCTTACTTCCTGTTTCTGTTGTACCTGTATTTCAAAGGGCCGGCCTTGTCACTCTCTGTGTCACGCTGAATATCCCCGAGGACTACGTTAAGGATACACGTGTCTGTGGAGTGCTCAGCCACTTACACGTTAATTTCACGAGCAGGCTGTTCCGTTGATTCGGATCAACCGGAACCCTCGTCGTCGTAACCGACGGAGTGCTTCCATCCATTCTGTTATTAAAAGAATGTAAGCTGAACGTTATTGTCTGAAATAAGGCGGCGCGGAATAAAATGCTTGAAGGCATATCTTCCGGGGTTTTTTTAATCCTGAGTTCACATCCTGCGAAGGTCAACTTTCCCTTTCATCCCTCTAGGATCGATAAAGTACTGGGGTTGATATAATCGATTTCCACCTTTCCCTCAGAACAGCGAGCTTCGAACTGTACAACGGACCGGTGATTCGTTCGGGAGTATCGTTGAGTGCTCGGTCACTTATACCCCTCCTCCACCTCACCGGAAACCGGGTAATCGGCCTTATGAGTCTTGGGTCCCGAGAAAAAAATGTCAGGACTACCTGTCTAGTGAATTCGAAGGTTCAGTACTAACATCCAATAGTGCTAATACTAATTGCTAGTGTCGATGCTGTTTGTTTAACCCAAGGTCAGATTTTATCGAGCACACTTACGATGAGATGCATTTCTACCATGGCCAACTCTATTTTTATCAAATGTAGTGTATCTAGAAATATTCTGTGCAATGCATCCTTTCAGGTTTTAATGACTGTCTTTTTTACAGAGAGTATCTGAAGGAGACATGACTGCGCTTTTGTAACGGCTTCCACATTGATTTATTTTAATAATGATTTTTACACTGGCTCTCTCTCAAATATTTGCTCCAGTATATTACTGGTACTTTAATTATTGAATTCGGAAGAATAAAAGGCTATATTGAGTATGGCGTGATCTGAACGTACTTTGAATAAAAATGTGCTACAAGTAGAATAAAAATGTGCTACAAAGTACTACAAACTGTTTAGTTGTTACTTCCCCTGATTATTCCACTCTGTTGTACTGATAGTGATCATATTTATAACAAAGGATTCAAAGAAGGGCAAAATTCTATATTCTAAAGGAAAGAACTAGTCGATTAAACTGAACCAGCGCTTGACAAATATTCTATTTTACAAATTTCAGAACTTGATAAAATAAAATGCTATTGATTCCAAGATTACGAAAGCCAAAGTTGATCTTGACGAGATTTGCCCTGGAAAAGAACCTTCACTAAACACTGTAGAGCATTTGTAACCGATACTCTCATGATTCTGTCAAGACACCGGACTCGTAAGAATAACAATGGTCATATAAATATTGGCAAAAGACCCGCAAGTTTGGGGACTAGCAGGTTACATTTACCCAGGTCCTCAAGTTGTACTTATTTCATCTACACCGAAAGGGATAAAATTCAAAGACGACCTAGGCGGATTTTTAACTTGGAACGTACAGGCGGACGAAATACCGCTAGGCATTTTGCTTTGCATGCTAACGATTCTCCCAGCTCACCGACATAATAATGATAATAATAATCTTTTTTTCTAGAGGCAGAAGGCCTGAAATTTAGGGGACTGTGAGTAGTCGATTACATCAAACGCTAAGCGTTTCGCCCGGCGTGCTAATGTTTCTTACTTCTTTATTGGCCACAAGGGGCTAAACATAGAGGGGACAAACAAGGACAGACAAACGGATTAAGTCGATTACATCGACCCCCAGTGCGTAACTGGTACTTAATTTATCGACCCCCGAAAGGATGAAAGGCAAAGTCGACCTCGGCGGCATTTGAACTCAGAACGTAACGGCAGACGAGATACCGCTCAGCATTTCACACGCCGTGCTAGCGATTCTGCCAGCTATCACACTTAATAATGATAATAATTATAAATTTTTTTTTACTATAATACTATAGGCACAAAGTCTGAAATTTTTGTGTGGTTGGGTCAACTCAATTATATCGATTCGAATGTTCAAGTGGCACTTATTTTGTCGAATAGATGAAAGACCTTGGAGCACAGAACGAAATGGCCGGGAAAAATGCTACTAAACATTTTCTCTAGCGTGCTAATCATCATCATCACCATCATCACCATCATCATCTACTTTTATTGTGTGTTGTTTTTTATTTATATTTTTGTGTGTGTGTCTGGGTGTGTGTGCGTGTAAATCCATTAAATTCTTTTCAGAGATATTGGTGATTAATTTAATGTCCAAGCGAAGCCTTAATCTCTGAACAATGGCGCTTTTGTTCACTGACCACAGATGGATCGTTAGCTTTTGCATGATGTAATATATTTGTTTCCTTGTTTTTATATAAACATATTTATTTTTTACTTTGTAAAGGAATGAGTTGCGTCTAAGAGCTGGTGACCTCATGCAATAATGCACTGAATTCAGTTGACCTTGGACATAAAGTGTTGAGCAGTTTTGTTAAGGCCAATTTCAGAGCAATACTCTGAAGTACTGCCCTTCCGTCTGGTCGTATGTGTGCATGAGTATGCACGTGTCTTTGTTTGTATGTGTGCTTTTGTATGTTTGTATGTGTATTCATAGAGGGAGAGAACAGTATAGGGAAGAGTCGCATCAGAAAGATTAAGATGTATAAATATATATATATGTGGGTGAGTAATGTGTGTGTGTGTGTGTGGTGTCAGAAATACTAAATTCTAAATCTCTCGTACGGTGAACCATATATATATATATATATATATATATATATATATATATATATATATATATATATATATATATATATATATATATATATATAATTGAAAACATTGGAATCAACAAGAAGGGGTAGGCTTGGACATTTATTATTAATCAGTACAATTATTTCTACGCAACATAGTTCGCTAGGTGTGCAGGCATTTGATTATGCAACTGTTTCCTTGCATTTGCTTACATTTGACGTATATTTGTCCTCATCTTGTTTGTCGTCAACACAAAGTTTCGGCTTATATACCCTCCAGCCTTCATCAGGTGTCTTGGGGAAATTTCGAACCTGGGTATCTTTCGATGTTGTTGTTATTATTATTATTATTATTATTATTATTATTATTATTATTATTATTATTATTATTATTATTATTATTATTCAGGTCACTGCCTGGAATCGAACTCGAAATCTTGGAGTTATGGCGTAGTAGTTAAGAGCGCGGGCTACTCTTAACTAACGCCAAGATTTCGAGTTCGAATGCAGGCAGTGACGTGAATAATAATAATAATGAGGCCGATTTTCAGACCTTATGCCCATAGTAGAAAGGATTATTGATGTTAGAAAGGCAGTGATCTGACATAATCGTTACCTCGTCGGACAAAATCCTTAGCAAGCATTTCTCCCGTCTTTACGTTCTGAGGTCGGGCTTTACCTTTCATCCTTTCACGATTGATGATATAAACACCAGAGAAGGCGTTGATGTAATCGACTAACTCCCTCCCGCAGAATTTCATGCCTTGTGCCTCTTTAGTAGAAAGAAATGCTGTTGATGTCAGACGGTGAGTTAGTGGCATCTTGAGAACGACATAAAGAAATGTCTAGTGATATTTATACCGGCTGTATACATTCTGAGTTCAAAAAATACCTAGATATATGATGAAGTAAATTGATGCATGCAGTGCATTAAAACTAAAAAAAAAAGAAAAAAAACCCCATCAGGTGTACCGTTGGCGGATTTCTGGAAGCATGGAAATTTTGAAGGATGTAGTGTCTCGACAGCTAGCATCTGATGCGGGTAGTTTATTGCATGCTTCAGCAATTCTGAGCGTAAGAAATGTTTCCGAAAGTCATGGGTGTTGTGTTGTTTTTTTAATTTTATAAGCATGTTCGTGAGTGTTTGTCATATGCAATTCAAAAAGGTGCCCAAGGTTGTTGGAAAGTTGGTGGATAATCTTGTGGGTGCCTTCCAAGTCAGTTGCCAGACGTCAGAGCTTTAATGTATCCGTGCCCAAGGAAGCAAGACCTTCAGAGTATGGTAGATGTCTGACGGCGGGTAGATCAACTTTGCCTTTCATCCTTTCGAAATCGATAATTTAAAAATACAAATCATGTGGAGCATCGAACGAACTGCCTAGCAGTTTTTCTTTCGACTCAACATTCTGAATTCAAATTCAGCCGATGTTAATTTACCTTTCGTTTCTCCGATGTAATCCACTAACCCTCACCTTCTAAGAATTACATATCTTGTGCCTATGTTAGATATTATTTATAGTAATGTTCTTTATTGCTGCCTATATTTTTTCTTATTCTACACTCTAGTCGGTTAAGATACGGGCAGTGTTCATAAATATATTCAGGGGCCTCTGAGACTGTGCGGAGAAATTATCCTGAGGGATGAGGGAACTTTGACATTTCTCTCTTGATCTTTCGTTCTTTACAACAAAGTTGAGTCTACTAAAGTCACTCAACTATCAGGTAATTATATTAAACTGACAAATTAAGTCTACCGCCCCACAAAATAGGAACGGCTACCCCGCCATGCTTCCACAGACAGCTTCCGTTTACCAAATCCAGCTCAAAAGGTCATAGTAGAAGAAACTAAACCAAAGTGCCGCACTATAGTATTGAACCCAAATCCATATAGGTATACTCTTTTACTCTTACTCTTTTACTCATTTACTTGTTTCAGTCATTTGACTGCGGCCATGCTGGAGCACTGCCTTTAGTCGATCAAATCGAACCCGGGACTTATTCTTTGTAAGCCCAGTACTTATTCTATCGGTCTCTTTTGCTGAACCGCTAAGTGACGGGGACGTAAACACACCAGCATCGGTTGTCAAGCAATGCTAGGGGGATTCCTTTGTTATTTTATGCGTTGGTATTTTTTCTGTTATTTATTGCTGGAATTTGCCCCATGGTAAATGTAGTAGTGTTTGTAGTTTTTGTAGCAGTAGTAACAGTAGTAGTAGTAGTTGTTGTGTTGTTGAAATAGTTGTTATTGTCGTTTTTATTGTCACCAATATCAACCGTGATGACGAGGTCATCGAAACTTTATATTTGTTTTGTTTGTTTTATTTATTTATTATCTATTTATTTTATTATTATTATTATTATTATTATTATTATTATTATTATTATTATTATTTTAGTTTCAGTGACTTTTGTTCATAGTATCATCTCTGTGCCTGCTTTTCTGCCTACATCAAAAACAGTTTCTGGACATGAAACTGGAATGAGGAATTTGGAATTTAGGAGGGAAAAAAAATAGGGAACGATTCATTGAAATTGTTTAGTGTAAGGGTAGGTGAGATGCATATCGAAGTGTGTTGATAGAAAGAGAGAAGGGAAGAGAATGGCGAACCGTTTATAGAGGGGGAGATAGAGAGATAGAGGGAAGAGAGACGGTTGGAGTGAAGATGGCAAAAGAAAGAGAGGAAAGAGGTGGACTGGATGAGCGAAATACGAAGATAAAATGGAACCGATAGTGGGAGGAGAATGATAATGGAAACATGGAGAAAGGAGTGGGGGAAGGAGAGAGAGAGAGAGAGAGAGAGTGAGAACAACGGGAAGAGAGGAAATGGTTAAAAGTGAGATAAGGGAATAACAATTGACAAAGAGATAGAACATATATATATATATATATATATATAGAGAGAGAGAGAGAGAGACAGGCAGACAGACAGACAGAGGGAGGAGGAAGAGATAGACGACAGATAGACAAGAATATGTGACTGTGTGTGCTTGTGTGTGTGTGTGTATACGCAGATAAAGAATGAGTGGTGAGAGAGAGAGAAGAAGAAGAAGAAGAGAGAGCGTATGAGGGAAATATAGATTCTTAGTTACACAAATACAGAAACAAAAGTAAATGAAAAGCAGAAAAATAAACAAACTGATCTATCTGTCTGTATGTCTACATTCTTGTGTGTG
>NW_021826358.1:0-7500 GCF_006345805.1 Octopus sinensis | reverse complement strand
ATACACGTGTATAGACATAAGTATATGAATATATATGTACATATATAAATATAAAAATTTCTATATTCATATATACATATATATATATGTACACATACATACACACGCATGTACACAAATACACATATGCACAAATGTACAAATAAAATCATTTATAGGTTGCTATTTCTTTTTTTAAATATCATCTGATAAATAAGTATAGCTGCTATATTATAAATTGACATGCATTACATAGAATTTTAATAATGCTAGCATATATACATATCTACACACACACACAGACTCCCCCATATAAATACATAAATAAGTAAATAAATATATAAATAAGTGAATATATATATATATATATATATATATATATATACATACGCACACAAATACTTATACATAGAAACATATGTATTTACTCAAATATATCGTTCTATGCATCTATGTTTGAGCAACATTTTTCAGTAAGGTAACTACATGCATATACACAACAAAAGCATTTTCGCGAACATTCTGCCAATTACATGCTATTGTACCATATATTCCTCTCGCCTTCATGGTGATCAGTTTTGCATATATTTCTTTCACTTATTACGGGTTAGGCTTACATTAACTGCAGAACAGAATATGTCTTCGCAATGTGTTTATGCAGGTAAAGCCGAACGTGTGTGTTTGTGTGTGTATGAATTTCATTTGTGTAATTTCGTTCTCGTATTGCATATGCTGCTAAATAAGTAGGCAAGAAATTAAATGTTGTGTCATTTCACTGCATTTAGTATGCGATTGCCCATGTGTAAGTAAACAAATTTCACACATTCAAACTTGCACAGAGACATACATCTGTAATATATCTACGTGCCTATGTGTTCATCTCCATTTTGCAGCCTCTTTCTCTCTCTCTCTCTCTCTCTCTCTCTGCTTCTTTCGTCATATATATACGCGTACACTTACAGGCTTACATTTCTCTACATATGTATACGCGTGTGCACGTGTACAATGTGTGTACGTATATAATGCTATATAAATGCATACATATACAGATATATACATGCATGCGAACATACACACATATGCGCACATACAGATGTATACGTATAAAAATGATTCGTGTGTACGCATAGATATATGAATATACAGTTATGCACATATGTACGTAGGTTTGGTTGTGGATATATATATATATATAATATATATATATATATATATATATGCACATACATATACATATATATATGCACATATACATATACATATATATATATATATGCACATACATATATATGTATATGCACATATACATATATATATACATATATATATTTATGCACATACGTATACGTATATATATGCACATATACATATACATATATACACACACACATATATATATATACACATACATATACATATATTTATGCACATATGCATATACATATACATATATACATATATATATATATACATATATATACATATATATATATATATATATATTGCATAAACATTCATACACAAACACACACACACACACACACACACATATATATATACACATATAGTTTGTGTACAGTTAAGCTCACAATATGCTAATAAATTTTGCTAATACCCAAACTAGAATTATATTTGCGCACATATATTTACTTTTTGCTAAATATTTTAGTTCGAGAAAAATGTGAGAGTAGCCTCATGATTTTTCTCATATAAAAATTGTGTTTGCTTACTTAAAATAGAACGAAACTTAATAAAGCAAAGTGTATTGATATGAGGAACAACGCAACGGCAAAAATATAAAATTGGTTTCTACTCCATAGACATGTTCGATCTCTAATAAAGAGGGAAAAGGTGGTGATAGGCAGCAACATCATCGTCCAGTAAACTAGTTTACGGTTCAGAAAAAATGTTTATGTCTTTCATATCGACAAGTTGACACCAAGGGTATCCCATATTTAATGTAGACTAGCACTATAGTGCTAGTGCATGCATATACAGCTGCGTGCGTGCGCACATACACGCGAGTACTGTCCAAATCTCCGACCAATCACATACAGCTAGCTGGCATTCAATTGGGTATCAAGTTCTGGGCATTTTGATTGGGTTTTGGATAGAAAATTCACAAAAACGTCCCTTCTATTGATTTTTTAATGGCTTTGCAGAGTGAGTGGGGAAATGTAAAGAGGTGCACGACCACGCTTGGACGGTTTTAAATGACCATAGAAAGTGCGACCCCTCTAAGTGAAAAAATTGTGAATTTGTATAAAGGACACACACACAGACATTTTGCCGTTTATATGTAGAGATGTCGTCTGTGCGAGTGCGTGTGTGCGTGTGAGTGTGTGAGTGTGTGTACATTGCGCGTGTGCGTGCGTCAGCATCGTTCTTGTGTGTGTATGTCTGTATATATCAGTAGCCTGCATTTGAATCTCTCCTTCTCTCTCTCACCCTCTTGCACACATTTTTATCATCTCATTATCACTTCAGCGCAATAGATAGATAGGCAGTTATCTGGCAAGAATCGTTAGCATGCCGAGCGAAATCATTAGTGGCATTTTGTGTTTCTTTACGTTCTGAGTTCAAATTCCGCCGCGGTCGATTTTACCTTTTAATCCTTTCGGGGGTCGATAAAACAAATAGCTGGGGTCGATGTAATCGACTTACCTCTGCTTTCAAAATTTCTGGTCTTGTACCAAAATGTGAAACCAGTATAAAAGATAGACAGACAGATGGATAGATGCATGTTGTGTGTATGTGCCAGGAGCGTTCGTTTGAAGTTCTCTTTCTCATCAAGTCTCTCTTTCTTTCTTTCTTTCTTTCTTTCTTTCTTTCTTCTTGTCTCCCTCTTTCACACTTGCTCTCTCTTCCCTCTCCTACACATTCATTTAGCATCCCCTTTCCACAACGTGGCAGATCAGAGTGACAGTTTTTTTACACCACAGGAATCTACTGTTAGTACATTAATATAAAAGGTAGATAAGATAGCTTTGTTATGTAAATTCACTCGTCATGTTTTCTTTCTGTTTTCCTGGAAACAGAAATGTAATATTGAGTTTATTCCTTTTCTTCTGTTTTAAGATAGAATTGACCTTTAGTGTAAGAGAAAAAGTGACGATTAAAATTCGGTAACAGTCAGGTTTTTTCTAAATTTCACGTATGTAAAAGATTTCATCAGCTGTAGACAAGTTTCTGTTTTTATATATCTCCTCAGTTATAGTTTACCTTTTATCTTGCCTTTCATTTATTATTTTTTTACTTGTTTCAGTAATTGGATTGCGGCCATGCTTGAGCTTTGCCTTGAAAGTTTAAGTCCTACAAAAACCTATTTTTAAAGTCTAGTGCTTATTCTATCGGGTTTCTTACGGAAACGTTAAGTTACGGAGATGCAAATAAGCCAACACCGGTTTTCAGATTGTGTGTGTGTGGGGCAACAAGATCAAACACGAATACGCGCACTCCCTTTGACACACACATACACACACACGTACATACATATATACATACATACATACATACATACATACATACATACACACATGCATACATACACTCATATATATATATATATATATATATATATATACATGATGGCCTTCCACACAGTTTCCATTTACTAAGTTCATTCACAAATCATCAGATGGCGCAAGGTGCTGCGTAGTAAGACGGAATCCGATACCACTAGAGCGATATCCTTAACCACATAGCGGTCGCATTCAAGTTTTTCAAAGTTGTTTATATGCTAGAGTTGCACAAGACTAAAACAAATATGTAAAGAAGTGAACATAGGTAGCTGGATATTTATTCTTTGCCTCACCAATCAGGTCCTGTGCAGCAAAATTCAAACTGTGTTTCTTCACTGGATAATCCTTTCATGTTAATTGCCGAGATGTTAATAGTGATTAAGATGAGATAAAAGCAATCAAAGGTAATAGAATCTAATTTCTGATCAACAGCGTAAAGCTAGTTATCATAGTTAGTTGTCATGGTGACGATGAATTTCTTACGATTAGTTCCCAAATTGTAATGAAGTTCATTTATTGGATTCTGGCTTGAGGTTAAGATAAAACGTTTGACTTCAATCTAGAAAAATAGACATATTTCTATACCACCGCACCTCTGTCGTTTCTGGTTTCACGGTCTTGCGTCTCTCAGATGCAGAGACAATATAGTACGAATGATGTTCAACGAAAGTGAAAAATGCAAGACCCGTTTCAATTCCTTTTACGGTACCCAACGGTATCACCTATTTTATTTTCAAATACACTCGGCTGTGTGGTAAGTAGCTTGCTTACCAACCACATGGTTCCGGGTTCAGTCCCACTACGTGGCACTTTGGGCAAGTGTCTTCTACTACAGTTTCGGGTCGACCAAAGCCTTGTGAGTGGATTTGGTAGACGGAAACTGAAAGAAGCCCGTCGTATATATGTATATGTATCTGTGTGTGTGTGTGTGTTTGTGTGTCTGTGTTTGTCCCCCCAACAAGATGAAGGAAAGGAAATTTCATCATAAACTAATTTTATAAAAGAGTGTCATGGAAAAAATATGTAATAAAAATAACAGTAATAATCCCTTCTACTACAGGCACAAGGCCTGAAATATTAGGGGAGAGGGCTAGTCGATTACATCGATTCCAGTACTCCAGTACTCAACTGGTACTTTTATTGACGCCAAAAGTATGAAAAGCAAAGGATGGACAGCAAAGTCGACCCTGACTTCTGAATTGAACTCACAAGTAAAGAGGGGCGAAATTCCGCTAAGCTCTACGCCTGGGGTGCTAACGATTTAGCCAACTCGCCACCTTAATAATAATAATAATAATAATAATAATAATAATAATATAATGATAATAATAATAATAATAATTATTATAATAATAATAATAATAATTATAATAATAATAATAATAATAATAATAATCTCATGGCTTCTGATCTTAACTGATTGGAAGTGTTATAATGTAGATCGGTTTGTCTTGGTATAAAAGATGGTCTACAGCAAATATTCTGCTCAATGCCACAGATTTGTTTGTCAGTTGTTTGACCTTAACCAGTTGAGCATGTCCCTTAGTGACTGACGATATGTGCATCTATGATCACGATCAGACGTAGTGGGGGAGCATCATAGCCATGTGTTGAGAGGGATTCTTTGGGGTTTGAATATTTCGCCTCTGGAAGCATGGGTGGTTCGGTCAACATCCTTAAACAACCCTTATTCAGGGACCTTTTGAAGAAAATTCTAACTGGGTCCCACTTGCGAGGTCTTGTGCTGTTTATCTTGATATGAGATCACTATGTCTTGCACATATGGTTTTGATGCATGTGCCTGGTGTACCCTTATCAGACGGGTAGTCATGTTGGATATACTGGGCTTCGTATATTTTACCCCAGTGTCACTTTGATGGCATGCACTGCTCTCTTACTCAATAAAAATAATAACATCAATAATAATAATAATAATAACAATAATAATAATAATAATAATAATAATATAATATAATAATAATAATAATAATAATAATCCTTTCTACACAAAACACTTTCCAATTGAACACCACATAAAAAATATACACAATCATTCACACACACACACACACACACACACAGACACACACACACACACACACACACAGCTCATGTTCTACGCCATCATTATCCAACAGTATTAGTAAAACAATAACGTTAACAGCAACAGTATCAACAGCAACAACAGCAACACCAACGACAACATAAAAAAACAGCAGCAGCAGCAAACATTTGCTGCAAAGAAGACGCACATTAAACCCAGACGACAAAGCGCTGCACACCATCCAACTACCGCCGACTAATTAGATGCAACACAAAGCGCCATTTCTCTAAAGTCAATATTGAATCCATTTCACGATCGCCGAGGTGTATGCACCTGGTGTCGTGGTAAACAATTCGAACTGGAAATACACAGGATGGACGAAAAAAAAAAAAAGAACCCGAATAACGACGACGACGGCAACAACAATAACAACAATGATGATGATGATGATGATGATGATGATAACAATGATGAAGACGACAACGATGATGATGAAAATGATGAAAATTATGATGCGATGATGATACTGATGATAATGATGACGATCATGATGATGATCATCATCTTCATAAAAATAATAATAACAACAATAATAATAATAATGATGGTGATAATTATAATAGTAGTAATAATAATGATAGTAGTAGTAGCAGTAGTAGTAGTAGTAGTAACATTAGTAGTAGTAACAGAAGTAGTAGTAGTAGTAGCAGTAGTAGCAGAATTAGTAGTAACAATAGAAGTAGTAGTAGTAGTAGTAGTAGTAGTAGTAGTAATAATAATAATAATAATAATTGATAATAATAATGATAATAATAATGATAATGATAATAATAATAATAATAATGATAATAGTAGTAATAATAATAATAATAATAATAATAATAATAATAATAATAATAATAATAATAATAATAGTAGTAGTAGTAGTAATAATAATAATCATAATCATAATAATGATAATAATAATAATAATAATAATCATAATAATAATAATAATAATAATAATAATAATAATAATAATAATAATAATAATAATAATGATAATAATCATAATAATGGTGATGATGATGATGATGATAATGATGATGATGATGATGAGGATGATGATGATGACGATGACGATGATGATAGTTTAATTACAATGAAAAAAGAGAAAAAGATTTAAAGCCAAAACAATAGAAAAAGGCAAACAGAAATATTTAGAACACAATCAAAGGACGAAATCAAAATGGAGTTTCGGAATATAATAGAGAAGAAAATGGTTGAAAATAAAAATCAAACGAACTCTGTGGCCAATCCCCGGCAAGTCTTGACAAAGAGGAAGTAACCCAGTGTGAAAGCCAACAATGGCAGCTTAAAAAGGTCTGGACTACAAACAGAAACCTAAGTTCTGGTTTTAGTTGTACAAAAAGATCAATGCCAAACCAAAAATAATTACAAAAATAAAATAATAATGAAAACGGATACTGTCGCGAAGTGCAGATAGTACAATGAGACACTTCCCTACATCATTTCCTGTTTAGCCAGTCTTTGCCAAATCCGTGTATCTTCATAGAAATTAACGTGTGGATAGTTCTGTCCATTGGGCAACGTGCCGACACTTAAAGGTTACAAAATCGAAAAGTAGTATAAACATGTGCCAGACATGTTACATGACAACGACTTGACTATCAGCATCTAGGACCTGTCTGTCCAGGCTGACCAGAAGATCAAAGCAGATCGTCTAAATATAGTTTTTATCAGCTTGATAAAAAAAAAAATCAGAATTTCTGTTAGACATAATGATGGTTTCGATGAGAAACATGACACTGATGGAAGTGGATAATCTGATGGAGTACAAGGATTTGGTATCCAGAGCTTTATAACTCCTGAGGGAAGAGCCCCTCTCTGGACTTCTTCCTCTGCTATCTTTCTATGGCCAGTCGTGGTCATGTAGGCCCCAAGTTGAGGGTGAGA
>NW_021826357.1:7500-10000 GCF_006345805.1 Octopus sinensis | reverse complement strand
CGTACTGTGGTCGATCTAATCGACTGGCACCCTCCCCCAAAATTTCGGATCTTGTGCCTAGAGTAGAAAAGAATGTTTTCTTATCCTTGTTCCTCTCTTGCTTTGCTCCGGTCCCTCTGTCTCATTTAGAATAATGGGTATAAGAGGAGTAAAACAGAAGAACTTGTCTGCGACTTTATACTGACGATGCACAAATATTCGAAACTGACTGCTTATAAATATATTTTTTTCCTTTTGCTTCCTTCAGTTATTGGACTGCAGCCATGCTGGATCTCCGTTCTGATGGATTTTAGTCAAATAAATCTATCCCGGTATTTATGGCTTAAGTCTGGTACTTATTCTATCTGCGTCTTTTGCTAAACCGCTATTTTACGGTAACGTAAACAAACTAACACCGGTTGTCAGGTGATAGTGGGAGACAAACAAGAGAAACACAAAGATAATCCTATAGATGTAGACCATATACGACGAGCTTTATTGAGTTTCCGTCTATTAGATCCACTCATAAGGCTTTGGTTACTCCAGGGCTATAGTTACAGACATTAGCCCAAGGTGCCACACATCGGGACAGAACCAAAAACCATATGATTGGGAAGCAATCTTCTTACCCACACAGCATGAAATAAAGAATATTTAATTACATAAACGGTAAGCTGTAATCCATGACCTTTGCTAGATTTTCTTGCTTGTCAAAGACTCGTAAAATCTCACTTGTTGCCTAAAAAAGAAAAGAAGGAAAAATGGGCAAAAAAGATGTTTTTGTTGATTCAGACAATGACCTGTTTCTATTGATGCAATTTGGTTTTTCTTCTTTGATCTTTCAACTACTTCAGTTTCATGTTTTTAATCGTATGCTTTGTTCCTTTCCTTGTGGCGTTTTTGTTGTTATTTGTTTTGGTATCTAGCTTTCTTTTTTTATTCCCTTTTTCTTCAATGTTTTCCTTTTGATTTTTTGATCTTAGGTTATTAAACTCATTCACTTCATCACATTAAAAAAAAGAGAAAAAAAGAAACAAGAAACAAAATTTTAAGCCACCCCCTACCCCTAATCCATCATTTACTACAAGTTTTCTCGTCTCTTTTCTGAAATAAATAAAACAGAATTCTACAACTCCTTACCGTTAACTTCCAGAAAAAGTCTTTCTCCTAAGCACCATATACACACTTCGACAAAAATCCCGCTGTACTACGACCGGCAAAATCGTTAGCACACCGGGAAAAGTGCTTAGCGGCATTTCGTCCGTCTTTACGTTCTGAGATCAAATCCAACTTTGGTCGACTTTGCTTTCATCCTTTCGAGGTCTATGGCACACCACTTGAGCACTAGTGTTGACGTAATCGCATTAGCACCTCCCTCGAAACCGCTGACTTTGAACGAAAATTTGAAACAAACATTTATTTGTAAGGCGGCGGGCAAGCTGGCAGAATCATTAGCACTCCGGCATTTCGTTTGTCTTTCCGTTCTCGGTTCAAATTCCACCGAAGTCAACTTTGACTTTTAACATTTGGGGTTAATAAAATATGTACCAGTCAGGGTTGATGTAATCAGCGAGTCCCTCTTTCCAAACTTCAGGACCTGTGAAAAAAATCTGAAGCCATTATAGTGTTTATTTTTAGGCGGGGAACAAAATGCTTAGCGGCATTTCTACTTTGATCTTTAATTTCTCAGCAGAATTCGTCTTTGCCTTTCATAATTTCGGAGTCAATAGAATAAAAATTGCTTGAGCACTGAATCAATGTAATCAGCTCGACCCTCTCCTCAAGACTTCTGTTCTTGTGCCGAAATTCGAAAGAATTATTTATTATTATTTATCTCTGGTTCTTTAAGTTCAGTTTTCATGTTTCGTGAAGGTTGACTTGCTTTTATCATTTGGGGGTCGATAAAATGAGTACCAGATGATAATGGAGTCGATGTACTCTTATTACTCTATCCCCTAAAATGTATCGGCCTCGTTCCAAAACTTGATATTTATTCATTCATTATTCTTGTTGCTATAGTTTCTCTCTCTCTCTCTCTCTCTCTCCTCTCTCTCTCTCTCTCTCTCTCAGAATTTTACATCATTTGTGATACTGCAAAGATGGCAATGTGGCTGAGTCGTCAGATGCTCTACGATATTTGTTGTGACTCTCTAATCCTGAGTTCAAACACCCGATGTTGGTTGGGGTCAAATTTGTCTTTCATTCTTTCAAATTTAGTAAATAAAATATCATTTCAGGAGCGGTAGATTGACCGAAGTCTCAGACAACCGGACAATCAAATGTCATTTGCGACCTGGTCACATGATATCAGCAATAGAGAAACATTACCGGATTTGATGGCATAAAAAGTACCCGTGCGTATTAGACGTATCCCAATTTAAGCAGCGCATACTTAAGAAAACATGAACGTTAGAAAGCTTATAGGAAACTGCTTCGCATACAGTACCCGGGGTGATTTCCTGAGACCTTACTTTTTCTTCTTTTCTTCTTGTTTCAAAGAAGGTGCATCCTTTAAGCCATG
>NW_021826357.1:0-2500 GCF_006345805.1 Octopus sinensis | reverse complement strand
ATGTATATGTATATGTATATATATATATATATATGTATAATAATATATTATATATATATATCTGTATATATATATATATATATTATATAATATATATATATATATATATATATATTATATAATTAGATGTATGTATGAGACCCCCTTGGGTCATGACTGATCATGGGATTGCACCTAGAAAGTTACCGTCCAAGGAACAAGGTTGTTTTTATGGAAGCCCAGCAGTCCCCCATGCATCCCGGCTTCCCCTCTCCACGCCACTAGTGTTATCCAAGGGAAAGGCAAAGGGGCCGATACAGCTTGGCGCCAGTGACGTCACAACTCATTTCTACAGCTGAGTGAACTGGAGCAACGTGAAATAAAGTGTCTTGCTCAAGAAAACAACACGCAGCCCGCTCCGGGATTCGAACTCACAACCTCGCGATCGTAAGCTCGACACTCTAACCACTGAGCCATGCGCCTTCATGTATATATGTATGTATGTATGTATGTATGTATGTATGTATGAAATCATTTCTACAAGCTGTTACTGATATTTAGCTGTGATACACTTGTCATTCTTACTCTGGTTATTGGGTTGGTTTGTTGGTTGATTAATAGCTGATTCTTGGTTTGCAGGGACTTTGTGGCTGTTATTGTTGCTGTTACTGGAGTTTTTACTGTTGTTTTTAAGCCGCATTTTTGCCGTTATCAAGCAAGCACGTGAACAAATGCAGCTGTGACCACGCCGTCTTCATTTTTTTTTCCGATTAATCCCCCAATTCATGCTGGATACAGGTGGGTAGTGAAAGATGTTATAGACAAAGCTTCTCTGGACACGCTGAGTGGAAGGAATAATTTGTACACCTTGTAGACTTGCAGAAGAGTTGTAAGATTTCTGATCAAGAAGCAGAGGTTCAATATGTAAGGTCGGATGGGGAAGCGTGACTTTATGTTGGAAGATCTCAGAGAAAATGTAGGAAGCGGGCAGGGTCATAAAATTAGTAGTGTTAGTGGGGGATCAATGTGACCTGTGTACATTGGGATGAATGGATTAGAACTATAACTCGTAAAACTTTTTACTTTCGATATCGACTGATCGGCTTGGTTCCATATTGGATGGTCTCCATCTCCACCGAATCTTAAGAGCTGATGTGTTGATATAAGCGATATATTCGAGTAGCATCAACAAGACTCGATGAAGCTTGTCCATCATTGCCACGGACCTCTTCTCTCAGTCAATATCTGGTGCTACCAGAGGATGATCTGATTCGAGATGTCCTCCTCCCACCTCCACTTCCCAACTGACGCAAACGCAAGGGCGGGCAGCTGAAGACCTGGGCAACGACGATAAAGGAGGACTTCTCCGAACTCTCAGGTCCGCAGGTGGTCGGTCTGCGCAGATGGAACCGCGAATGGCTCGCTAGCTCCAGTGACCTCGCACAGGATTGTCGAGCGCAGGTCTCCATGGTTTGTGATGCCGTCAGGTCCAGAGAAGAAGCCGGCTCAACCCGCCCTGGGTGAACGCCGTCACAAGTACAAGTAAGTACTAGGATAGCTAGCAGAAGTTATTCGGAAAGTGACGCGAAGGAGGAAATATAAGGGACCACAAAAGCATCTTCGACTGTGTGGATTTGAGTGGAGTGGTAGTTAGGTTTCCTTGGTTGGTTGTTATGAAAATATGTTTTAGAGGACTTTCCATTTTTTAAATTTTGGGTTACTTTATAGTCTTGAATTTATTCATGTAGGTAGAACATTGTAAACAAGCCCGTCGATGTTTCTCTTTTGTTAGGTTGGCACAATGTGTGATAGTATATTCGTTGGTTTTGGTGATATTGGATTTAAACAACAATAATATAACAACCATTTAATGATGTAGACTAAAAAGTATCTTTAACATATGAATATAAACAAATTGCAGAATAGCGGTACGCTCGGCAAATTGTGACGTTTAAGGTGCATGCAGATTGGTCAGAACCGTTTTCCAAAAGTTCAGCTTGTTGGAGCGTTCTAAGAGGTACTACAGTTGTCAAGAACTCGACTATCAGTTAAATACATTTTGAAATTTGATGATTACTACGAACGTACGAAGCGCTAATTGAACTTTAGGCGTAGGAGTGGCTGTGTGGTAAGTAACTTGCTTACCAACTACATGGTTCCGGGTTCAGTCCCACTGCGTGGCACCTTGGGCAAGTGTCTTCTACTATAGCCTCGGGCCAACCAAAGCCTTGTGAGTGGATTTGGTAGACGGAAACTGAAAGAAGCGCGTCGTATATGTGTATATATATATTTCTTTACTGCCCACATGGGGCCAAACACAGAGGGGACAAACAAGGACATACAAAGGGATTAAGTCGATTACATCGACCCCAGTGCGTAACTGGTACTTAATTTATCGACCCCGAAAGGATGAAAGGCAAAGTCGACCTCGGCGGAATTTGAACTCAGAACGTAACGACAGACGAAATACCGCAAGCATTCGTCCCGCGCGCTAACGTTTCTGCCAGCTCGCTGCCTTGTA
>NW_021826356.1:7500-12954 GCF_006345805.1 Octopus sinensis | reverse complement strand
CCTTTTCGACGTCACTTTATCCGATGGTTTTTTTGTCCTATTGACAAATCCTATCAATGAAATCCTCAATGATTATTTGATTTTGATGTTCACCTTGTTTTCTGAAGATTTTATTTAAAATTGGGCAAAAAGTTGTTGGACAAAAAAATCATCGGACAAAAAGACGTCGGAACAAAAGACGTGGACGAAGTGACGTGGGACAAAGTGATGTGGGACGAAGTGATGTGGGACGAAGTGATGTGGGACGAAGTGATGTGGGACGAAGTGATGTGGGACGAAGTGACATCGGACGAAAAATCGGGTCATGTTACTGAGGTACCTTTTAGTACATTTTTACTTAATGACTCAGGCGTGTCTGTGTGTGTGTGTGTGTGTGTGTGTTTGTGTGTAAGACGTTATCATAGTAGTCATGTGGTCTGAAGTTCAGTCCCACTGCTCAGCAACGTGGGCCACAGTCTTCCATTATAGCCGTAGACCGAATTATACCTCGATAAGCAGAAACTTTGTGAAGTCCGTCACGTGTGTGTGTGTGTGTGTGTGTGTATTTCTTTGTATTTGTCTCTCACCATTTGAAAAACCGCTGTTGGTTTCTTTGTGTCCCTTGTAATTGTTCGGCAAACAGTGATGATTGATCATGAACCTGACTTAAAATAAATACTTTGATTGACTAAATCTTTAAGGTGGTGCCCCAGCATGGCCGCAGCCCAATAACTGAGACAAATGAACGAAGAATACAACAAAATGATAAACAGCGTTTGATAGTTTTCTTGGTTTTTTGCCGTTTCATTTTTGTTTTCTGTTTTTTGGTGAAGATGAAAGGATGATATCTATGACCCTCACAGGCCGCCCTCCCTGACCGTTGAGATTGATGCAGAGTTAAGGTACGACTGGGAAAGCAATTCCATAAGGCTGACCTCTGAGACGGGAGAACTGGACATAGAGATTAGTCGGGTCCTGGGAAGGTGAACCCAGTAAGGGTGACGGGAGGAGCAGACATGAGTGGACCAGGAACGCATGAGTAGAAGTGACATGAACCCAGCCAGCTCTTACAGCTGTTTCTAACAGGTCAAGCGACCGCATACACACACCGTTGTTTCTACGGTGAAGGTGTATGGCTTATTGGTTAGGGTATTCGACTCGCGATTGTAAGGTCAAGAGTTCAATTCCCGGCGACGCGTTGTGTCCTTGAGCAAGACACTTTATTTCACTTTATTGCTCCAGTCCACTCAGCTTGTAAAAATGAATTGTACCTGTAATTAAAAGGGGGCCAGCCTTGTCACATTCTGTATCAATCTGAATCTCCCTGAGATACGCGTGTCTGTGGCGTACTCAGCCACTTGCACGTTAATTTCATGAGCAGGCTGTTCCGTTGATCGGATCAACTGGAACCCTCGTCGTCGTAACTGACGGAGTATCAGTCTGTTTCTACGGAGTTGTTGCTGCACATATATTGAAGCTTTTTGCTCATGCTGCCCCCTGCATTTGTACCTGCATTTTTCTTAATGTACTCGCAACTCACGCGTGTATCAGAGGTGAAGCAATTTGCATCATAAAGCATACAAAATGTTCTGTGGACTCACAACTCCTATCGGTGTCAGCACACCCAATTATGATCCCTACTCTCACTGTAACTCCATCAGAGGCGTGGCTTAGTGGTTAGGGTGTTGGACTCATGATCGTAAGATTGTGATTTCGATTCCTGACCGGGCACTTCATTTCACGTTGCTCCGGTCCACTCAGCTGGCAAAAATGAATAACCCTGCGACGGACCGCTGGGCCCGTTCAGGTGGGGAATTTATAGGCCATCGAAAACAGGAAACCGGCCCTTATGAGCCTGGCATGACTCAGGAACCTAACTTTATCTTTTCCTTTTTGTCCCTCCATCGGCGGCCTTCTCCCTCTTCCACTGAAATTTCTTCTGTCATTCGATCTTCTAGCAGCGGATGCTTATATCGTTCATGTAACAGAACGCCATTCAAACTACAGAAAGTTCGCTTGTTTTTCCTTCCTTGAGGCCAAAGCAATCTTTTCTATGATATCCGTTAGTTTCATGAATGATGTTGTTGTCATTGCTATAGGTGCTTGAAGAGTGGCGAGAAAATGAGAAATGGGTGGGTCGGGAACGGGTGAGTGGAAGTTGCCCGAGCCCAGCCAGTTCTGAGGGGTAGAGGTTATTATAGTATTTGTAGAAAAAAAAAACAGAAAAAACGAGACATTATGCCCCTGGGACAGTTGCTGCAGCTTTTCTGGGTGAATTTGTGCCAATCAGTCATTTGTCTTGTTTTTTGTTTTTGTCTTTTTTGTTTGTTTGTTTTGTTTTGGGTTTGTTTGTTTTGTTTTTTTTGTGGTGGGGTCCATGTGTGCAGCTGTGGAAGCGTCACAGATGTGAGAAAAATTCTCTTTTGTAAGCCTCACTCGAGTTTTTTTTTAGTGTTATTAATTGTTTGAGGTTAAGTGCATTCTGGCTCTCAAAATAAGGATCAATCGCTGGGATGGATCCGCTCCTAGCTAAGCTAAGGCCGTGCTTTCGCCAGGAGAACTCTTCGGTGCCATTAAGACCCAAAACTTGGAGCGATTTGAGAGATCTACAGAGTGCTACTTATGACAGAAGGATGTGTGTGAGAGGTGCAATGAATCTAAAGATAGATTGAATGCGATATCACTGTATCAATGTATCCCAACATCCTTTGCGGTGTGTATTGAGTGTTACGCTTTTGTTTGTGAAACTAAATATGTGGATATATACACTGTCAAATAATATAGTGCTATGAATACTTCTATGTGTATGTATGTATGTATGTATGTATGTATGTATGTATGTATGTATGTATGTATGTATGTTTGTGTGTGTGTGTTTGTCTGTGTGTGTGTGAAGAGGCGGGGAAAATGTGAAAGATGCAACAGAGGAGAATGGAACGAGAAAATGTAAATGAAAGTGGGTGTAGGAAACTGGTGTAGTTAGAAAATGTAATAAAGAATAAGAGAAACTGAACGATGTGAGAGAGGAAGAGAGGGAGGAGAGAGGGAGAAAGAAAGAAGGAAGGAAGGAAAGAAAGAAAGAAAGAAAGAAAGAAAGAAAGAAAGAAAGAAAGAAAGAAAGAAAGAAAGAAAGAAAGTGAAAGAGAAACGAATGGAGGAAAAAAGGAAGAAAGTAAAAAGAAAAGAAAGAAAATCAAGCAAGAAATAGAAAATAAAATGAGAAACAGAGAAAAGGGAAAGAATAAAAGAGAATTCCAAAGAATGAATGAATGAATGAAAACTAGGAATTATAGAAAGATGGGTAACAAAGAAGGAAAGGTAAAAACGTGAAAGAGGACATCAGATTAGATGAGATAGAAATAAGATAAGGCAGATATTGCTTAAAATGTATGTATTATCAACATCTAATGGATTTTTAAATAAATAAAAAAAGAGGAGAGCCTTTACCATTCTATAAACGGTCTTTGTAAATATGGAAGAATCAGTGGAACCGGCACCGCACCGCCACCATTAACAGCGCCTCCAGCACCTCAACACCACTACCATAGTGCATCAATATATAATATATTATATATATATATATATATATATATATTATATATAAATAAATATATACATATATATATATATTATGTATATATATGTATATATGTATGTATTATATATACATGTATATATATATATATATATATATATATATATATATATATATATGTATGTATGTATGTATGTATATCTGTATTATATATGTATGTATTATATATATATGTATGTATGTATGTATATATGTATATATATATATATATGTATATATGTATGTATGTATATATACATGTATATATATATATATATATATTATATATATATATATATATAATATGTATGTATGTATGTATTATATATGTATATATATGTATGTAGGTATATATATTGTATGTATGTATGTAGTATGTATATATATATTATATATGTATATATATATATATATATATATAATATATATGTACATACATATATATATATATATATATACATGCATATTATATAAATACATATATGTATATACATATATATATATGTGCATATATATATACTGTGTGTGTGTGCTGTGTGTGTGTGGTGTGTGTGTGTGTGTGGTTGCGTGCGCGTGCGTGTGTGTTTAGTTAGAAAATCTTGTTACCAAAGATCCCTATTGACCAAATATAGGTAATCGTATCTGCAGAATTTCAAGATTACACAGAGTAAATTGGTTTTGCTTCTTTGTTTGTTTGTTTTGTTTTTTGTGTTTTGTATTTGTTTATTTTATTTGTTGGATTTTTCTATTTTCATTTTATTTTATTTTATTTTATTTTATTTTATTTTTTTCAAAACGAGTCGCACACACAAATACGATATTATCAGAGGAATATTAAAGAAGAGAGTTTCACCAACACAAACACCTCCGCTGCGCCCCGTGGTCACTACCATCACCATCGCCATTCTTCCTATTATCACCTCTGTCATCTTAATCTTAATTATCATCGTCAGAGTCATCATCATCATCATCATCTTCTTCTTCATCATCGTCGTGAACGTCGTTGTCATCGTCATCGCTGTCATCATTATCACCACCATTACCACCAGCAACATCGTCAGTATCAGTAGCAGCAGCAGCATCATTTATCGCCATCTCCTCCAACGCCAGCATCACAAATATCATCATCAGCAGCAACATCTGTATCATCATCCTCATCATCATATTCATCACCTTCATCACCTTTATCATCATCATCATCATCATAATCATTATCATCATCATCTTTATCCTCCTCATCATCTTTATCATCCTCATCATCATCATCATCATCATCATCCTCATCATCATCATCATCATCATCATTCTTATAATCATCATCATCATCCTCATCATCATCATCATCTTCACCTTCATCACCTTCATCATCATCATCGTCATCATCATCATCACATCATCATCATCTTTATCCTCCTCATCATCGTCATCATCATCATCATAAACATCAACCTCGTCATCATGATCATCATCATTATCCTCGTCGTCATCGTCATCATCGACAACAGCAACAGCAGCAGCATCACCGTCATCACCATCATCAGTGTCATCATCAGCGTCGTCCTCTCCCTCATCCCCATCATTACCTCCACCGTTATCGTTATCACCACAACCATCACCATCACCGTCATCATCATCATTATTATCATCATCATCATCTCATTTCAGGGAACTTGACTGTCATTTCTAGCAGATTGGTGATGGCAGATACGTTTCCTTCTCTGGGATAGTGTCCCGCCAGTTCTTGTTTAAGGGGAAAGAGTCGGGTGGAAGAGATGAAGAATTTGCTCTGAAGGTAATACGGTTCGACTTAAGGGAATTCCGCTCATATTTCTTGGAGACCCAAGTGATGTTTCTTTGTTGGTTAATGTTGGTTGATGTCCTTCAAATTCTTGCTTAAGGCA
>NW_021826356.1:0-2500 GCF_006345805.1 Octopus sinensis | reverse complement strand
TTTCTCAAGATTGGTATTTAGGCAGCGTTACATATTCTAGGGCCATGTGTGTATGTATGCATATACGGGAGGTAGATGTAGGAATAGGTTTTCTTTCAAAAGTAAACGCGACTATGTTTAAGTTTGATATCTTTATAAATGACTCTATCGAATATTTCCTTATCAGTTTTATACAAAAAAATACCAAACTTCATCCATTCTCGGTCTTACCTTCTGCAAGACGTGATTTTTAATTGTTTACTCTCTTTTACTCTTTTATTTGTTTCAGTCATTTTGACTGCGGCCATGCTGGAGCACCGCCTTTGGTCGAGCAAATTGACCCCGGGACTTATTCTTTGTAAGTCCAGTACTTATTCTATCAGTCTCTTTTGCCGAACCGCTAAGTGACAGGGACGTAAACACACCATCGGTTGTCAAGCAATGCTAGGGGGGCACAGACACACACACACACACAAGCATATATATATATATATATATATATATATATATATATATATATATACATATATACGACAGGTTTCTTTAAGTTTCCGTCTACCAAATCCACTCACAAGGCATTGGTCGGCCCGGGGCTATAGCAGAAGACATTTGCCCAAGATGCCACGCAGTGCGACTGAACCCGGAGCCATGTGGTTGGTTAGCAAGCTACTTACCACACAGCCACTCCTGCGCCTATTTAGTAGAGTTTAGTAGAGTTTTTTCGAAAATTTTTGTTTTAATTACTTTTTGTTATCGCGCTTTTATTAGCAAAGATCATGGAGAAAACGTTGTTCTGATAATACCATTATTACCGGATTTAATTTTTAAGCCATTAACTCCAAGCGTTCAGTAACACTTAACAAGTTTTAATGAATTACTAAATTATTGTAGAAGTATAGATTTTGCTGTTATGAATATAGTTTCCATCGTTAATCTTACATATTTTGTGCAATTTTACTATAAAGCAGAGTAGTATTAGTAACCAGTGAAGACACGTGGTTTAATGGTCAGAGTATTCAGCTCATGATTGTAAGTTGGTGCGTTCGTTTACCGGCGGTGTGCTGTATCCTTGAGGTTTATTTCACAGCACTCCAGTCCACTCAGCTGGCAAAAATGAGTAGTACCTGTATTTCAAAGGGCCAGCCTTGTCACATTCTGTGTTACACCGAATCTCCCTGAGAACTACGTTAAGGGTACACATGTCTGTGGAGTGCTCAGCCGCTTGCACGTTAATTTCAGGAGCAAGAAGTTCCGTTAATCGGGGCAATTGAAACCCTTGTGGTCGTAACCGATTTTTTTTGTTAGCAACCGAAGTTTCTCGAACAAAGTCTATTCTGCGTTTTGTATATATTGTATTATACTCTATCATATTACTGGTATTTCAGTGTAAGTCCACCGATGAAAATTAGGAAATAAATTGGTTTTTACATGAAAGTAACTCGACAGTAACGGTTAAAATTTTATAACAGGAAGTACGTCATCGCTAGAAACGATAGTGTTCGCATGATACTTGCTAGTCTCTATTAAAAGTCAGCAATAAAACAAACCGCCATTATCTTTTCGGTTTGTATTAATAAAACTTACCCAGTTAATCCTCTAATTTTTACTGAAATTCTATATAGGATCGGGCTATTATGAACTAATACGGTTTTTGATGTAATCTTTGATTTAATTTTCTATCGACTAAATTACTCACAAAAAAAACAAAAATTAGAAGCAATTTTGTGTATTTATACGTCAGTGAACATGGCCAAAGTAAAAATAATAATAATAATAATAATAATAATAATAATATAATAATAATAATAATAATAATAATAATAATAATAATAATCCTACGTAAAGCACTTTTAATACAGTGAAAATAAGAGCACCACAAGAAACCACATGACATAGCCAAAGCACACAGAACTGCGCGCAGCAGTGCAGTGAAAGCACGTTATAAAAATGAGACTACTGGATAATAATAATAATAATAATGATAATGATAATAATGATAATGATAATGATAATAATAACAACAACAATAATAATAATAACAATAATAATAATAATAATAATGATAATAATGATAATGATAATAATAATAATAATAATAACAATAATAATAATAATAATAATGATAATAATGATAATGATAATAATAATAATAATAATAACAATAATGATAATAATAATAATAATAATAATAATAATAATAGTAGTATAGTAGTAGTAGTAGTAGTAGTAGTAGTAGTAGTAGTAGTAGTAGTAGTAGTAGTAGTAGTATAGTAGTAGTAGTAGTAGTAGTAATAATAATAATAGTAATTAGAAAGTAATTTGGATTCAACTGAAGGTAAAGTGGTGTTGACATTTAAAATTTTAAATCAGGAAATACCGATAAAATACGAAACGTTATTTGCATGATTCTTGCTTCGCCATTACCAAAGCGTTGTAAAAAAAAAAGTCGCCATTAAAAACCACTTAATCCAATCGAACTAACGAGTGGGCTTTATAGCCAATCGATCGGGTGAAACAGCAG
>NW_021826355.1:15000-17837 GCF_006345805.1 Octopus sinensis | reverse complement strand
ATCTAAGGTTCTCATTAAGTTTATGATATGGTTGTGTTTTACCTGTAATAAGATTAAAATTAACATCTAAATATTAACATTATAATTCTCCTTATAAATAGTAATACGTAAACCATATCTTTTAAAGAAACTATATAGTTTTTTCTTATATACTTCTAGATTCCTATTAGTACAATTCTTTGTAATTAGTAGAAGATCGTCTCTATATAAACCACCCTCTATCTTAAGATTTTCTAATTGGAGTTCAGATAAAAGAAAAATACCTACTAAATCAGTAGCCTGTGCAGAATCTGGTGCTCCCATAGGTATATCAAAACAATATATATGTTTTCAGTTTTATGAATTATTTTGAGTATTACGGGTTATTTTGATCATTACGAGTTATTTACGTGTACGTCTTTAAGAGATATTATCTCAGGAATTATACTGCATTTTATTCGGCTTTCCAATATTTATCTGCATTAGCTATGATATAAAGATTGCTCTTTTAAACTAACACCATTTCCATTGCACATAACGAATTTTATTCAGTCGACCGGCTAATTGCAACGTCAGTGATTTTTCAGTTTTCCTATTTCAGTGACGAAGAATCTTGTCTTAGCATGCAGTCACCAGTGGGTGCCTTCTACTCAAGAAGCCTAAATGATGTAGAAATACTAATCTACTAGCACTACCATACTTTATATCTTTATTATAGGCATATAACCTATAATAAACACACCAACAGTGGTTGTTAAACGGTGATGGTGATGGACAAACAAAGTGACACAAATATATATATATATACATGTATACACACACACACACACACACACACACACACACACACACACATATATATATATATATATATAGGAGAGGCTTCTTCCAGTTTCTGTCAACCAAATCCACTCACAAGGCTTTGGTCGGGCTGAGGCTTTAGTAGAAGACACTTCCCACGCAGTAGGACCGAACCCGGAACCATGTGCTTATGAAGGAAGCTTCTTATCACACAGCCATGCCTGTTGTGGTATGTAAACAATAAAGAATTAAGATGCAAAACGTTTATAGAAAACGATTAAGAAGGCAATGAGTGCAGAATGAAACAAGCCTATTCGAGTAATACTAGGCTTCTTTATGCGAACGAGATAGGACAACAACGGTTGCGTCTGTGTAAAAGTAAATGAAGTAAAAATACAAGGGTTAGATAATCTCCGATTGATAGCCACACGAAATTAGTCAAGACATTAAACAATAGTAGTAGCAGCAACTGCAGCAGTGTTAGTAATATTGATGGTAGTAGTAGTAGTAGCAGTTGTAGTAGTAGTTGTAGTAGTAGTAGTAGTAGTAGCAGCACCAGCAGCAACTGCAGCAGTGTTAGTAGTAGTGATGGTAGTAGTAGTAGTTGCAGCAGTTGTAGTAGTAGTAGTAGTAGTAGTAGTAGTAGCAGCAGCTGCAGCAGTGTTAGTAGTAGTGATGGTAGTAGTAGTAGTTGCAGCAGTTGTAGTAGTAGTAGTAGTTGTAGTAGTAGCAGCAGCAGCAACTGCAGCAGTGTTAGTAGTAGTGATGGTAGTAGTAGTAGTTGCAGCAGTTATAGTAGTAGTTGTAGTAGTAGTAGTAGTAGTAGTAGTAATAGTAGTAGTAGTAGTAGCAGCACCAGCAGCAACTACAGCAGTGTTAGTAGTAGTGATGGTAGTAGTAGTAGTAGCAGCAGTTGCAGTAGTAGTAGTAGTTGTAGTAGTATTTGTAGTGGTAGAAGTGTTAGTCGTCGTAGAAGTAGTAGTAAATATAATAAAGCGCGCTTACGCGAATACTATGAACTTTTTCAGCCGAAGTCGTTGGTGAGAAAACCTATCCCACGGAATTTCAAGGGAAGTAAATCAGAATCCAACCTCATTTAAGCGACGGAGCGTCTCAGAACCAAGTGTAAAACCGAAGTAATTCAGTCATCAATCCGTTGGAGGTATCACTCGAAGAGTATGATAGTTTGATGGTAAGACAGATTGCTTGATCTGCAAGGGACTGGCCTGTCATACAATATGATATTGAAGATTTACCAAAGTTAGGCGCATGAGTGGCTGTGTGGTAAGTAGCTTGTTTACCAACCACATGGTTCCGGGTTCAGTCCCACTGCGCGGCACCTTGGGCAAGTATCTTCTACTATAGCCTCGGGCCGACCAAAGCCTTGTGAGTGGATTTGGTAGACGGAAACTGAAAGAAGCCCGTCGTATATATGTATATATATGTATATATATATGTGTGCGTGTATGGTTGTGTTTGTCCCCCTAGCATTGCTTGACAACCGATGCTGGTGTGTTTATGTCCCCGTTACTTAGCGGTTCGGCAAAAGAAACCGATAGAATTAGTACTGGCCTTACAAAGAATAAGTCCCGGTGTCGAGTTGCTCGATTAAAGGCGGTGCTCCAGCATGGCCGCAGTCAAATGACTGAAACAAGTAAAAGAGTAAAAGAGTAAAGCTAGTGAAAGACAAGAGATTTCTAGCGCTGCGAGGTGAAACGCATTTCGGTGGAGGCCGCTTAAATGACAATAAAAAGTTATCTCCCCCTGCCTTAACAACAGACTTCATTGGTTGAGAATAAATTAAACAGAACAGATCAAATGATTTGCAGTAGCTTTCAGATATGGAGTGATATCGATTATAGGAACGTGTTATCAGTCAAACGCTTCTTTTAATAACATTCACATGTTTGACCTTTAACCTCTAGGTTGTTAACCTTTAACTTTTCAGTTGACTCCATTTACATTTTAACACATTTCAAAACATCTGTTTAGCATCAACCGACAACCAAATGAAAAAAGAAAATTCAATGGCGGAACATTGTCTAACACATACAGTA
>NW_021826355.1:0-5000 GCF_006345805.1 Octopus sinensis | reverse complement strand
TGGTTGTGATACATGTGCCTGGTGTACCCTTACCAGACGGGTAGTCATGATGCGTATAGTGGGATTCGTATATTTGTACCCCAGTGTCACTTGGATGGCATGCACTGCTCCCTCACTCAATAGTACTAATACATGTAAATATAATAAATTCATAAGACTTATATGCATGTAGAGAATACACGTGCACACACACAGACACACACGCACACACACACAAACACACACACACACATATATCTTGGTATTAATCAGAGTATCGGATGGAGCATACATCGATGGTCACAATACGCTTCGCACTATTTTAGTCTTCGAATGATATCACCCTGCTGGCTAGAAGAGCAAACCAACATTCCGCCGGATCGGAAGACTATTCTGTCGGAGGGCGACCCATTTACAGCTGAGTGGACTGGAGCTGAGGGAAATGGAGTGGTTTGCTCAAGAACACAACACGTCGCCCGGTTCGGAAATCGAACACTCGATCTAGCAATCGTGAGTGCAACAACCTAGCGACTAGGTTATATGCCTTCACATACGTAGATATACATGTATATATATACATACATACACACACCAACACACACACATACACACACACACACACACACACACACATATATGCACACATATATATGCACACATATATATATATGTACATATACCTATATATGTATGTATACGTATATGTACATGTGTATATATATATATATATATGTATGCATATATATATGTATGTATATATATGTATATATATATATATATATATATATATATATATATATATATATATATATATATATATATGTACACAAGCACACACATAGGCATAAACACATAAATATATGTACGCGTGTGTCTGTACGTGTGCGCGCGTGTGTGTATGTGTGTGCCTGTCTTGTTTATGTACTGTACTTGCTTTACTGTCCTACTATCAAATTATTTTTTTATAATCTGTAGAGTTGTTATGACGGTTACGAAGTAATCTGTTCGTAAATGGAATAAGAACAAAAACATGCAAAACAATAAATGAATTTCCGTTGTAGAAAATTCTCGAGTCTTTTGGTCACAAATCTGGTCATCTTCAGACGATGGCGAATTTATTTTATTATCTACAAAACAATAGTTGAGATATAAAATCGTGCAGCCAAAATAAGGAAACGGTGAAGAATTTTGCTTTAGAGATTCAAACATTCTGTCGGAATGTGACCCATTTGCAGCTGAGTGGACTGGAGCTGAGAGAAATGGAGTGCTTTGCACAAGAACACAACACGACGCCCGGTTCGGGAATCGAACACTCGATCTAGCAATCGTGAGTGCAACACCCTTACGACTAGGTTATGTGCCTTCACATACGTAGGTATACATGTATATATACATACATACGTACACACACAAACACGTACACCACTTCAAACATTTTACTTTTGATACTCTTTCGATACAAGCCTCCGTTTCACCAAATCGTTTTGGTGTATAAAATTATATATACTTTGAGTGCTGAAAAAAATTAATAATAAAGCAACCTTACAAATGTACCAATCTCTTTAATAAGTCTTCCGAAGATATTTGCAATTGTAAATGAAACCTTAAAGACTTAGGTTTTGCTTTGTATTTTGTTATTTTTCTTTGGTTAAGTTGCAAAGTTTTTCATTCCAATTTACTGGTTTGTATAGTCATGTCTGACCGAATTTACATTAACGAAATGCTCGCTGTTTTTACAACACATTGCACACGACCACTTTATGAACTGACATTAGCTTTCTCATATACATACACATATACTTACACATACTCTGTCTGTCTGTCTCTTCTTTCCGTTTCTCTATCACTCAGACATAGATATATGATATATATTTTTTGCACCCATATTATACATGTATCAATTCCTGTTTCTGCTATCTATACGAGATGAAAATGTCTGTGTTATTCATTATGTATTTAAGTATGTATCCTTGTATGTGTTGATGTACGTATGAGTAAATACATTGCCATTTTGTTTATATAAGTGTAAGATTTTGCATGTGCATTTATGCATGCATTTTTATAAGAATGTGTTTGTATGAATGTATGTATGTGTGTGTGTTGTGTGTGTGTGTGTGTGTGTGTGTGTGTGTGTGTGTGTGTGTTGTGTGTGTGTGTGTGTGTAGTGCAGTAATGGCTGTAAACGAATAAAACAAACAAACAAAAATCGTTGAAGATTGGTTCCTGTCAGATAAGGCGACCATTTAGCTCTATTAAAAGTCAGGCTAAGTATAGCTGACCGGGACGCCATTACAGAGCAGACGGCATTCTACGATGATTGTTTGCGACAGACAAACCTGACGATGGTAAACAGAAATCGAAGAAGGAAAACTGAAAGGAGAATAGGAAGAAGTCAAATGAAGGAGATGACAGAGGAGGAAGAGGATGAGGAGGATGAGGAGGAGGGAAGGAGGAGGAGGGGGTGGTGGTTGGGAAAAGAATGAATTGAAAAAAAAAAAGAGACGTTATAGGCAGACGGTGTTGAAGGAAAATAAGAAGGAAAATTGTGAAGATGAAAAAGGAAAGAGGGAAGGGTAGGAAATGTCCATAATGATACTAATGCTTTCTAATTTTGGCACAAGGCTAAACAATTCTGAGGAGAAGAGGAGTCAAGTAGATCGACCCCGAAAGGATAAATAATAACAGTAATTTATTCTGGTTTTGGCACAAGGCCTGCAATGTTGGAAGGCGGGGAAAGTCGACTACATTGACCCAGTGCTCAACTGGTGCTTATTTTATCGACCACGAGAGGATGAAAGGCAAAGCTGACCTCGACAGAATTTGAACTGAGAAGAAATGCGGCTTAGCACTTTGTTCAGCGCGTTAACGACCCTGCCAGCTAGTCGCCGCGCAGTCGCAATAGCAACAACAACAACAATAATAGCGGTTTCAAATATTGGTACAAGGCCAGCCATTGATAGGCAAAATGGTAATGCAAGATTGTAAAGGAAGGAGAACACATCTAGGAATGACCTAGATTGATTATCTCAAAGCTTATGATAAGATTCCACATTCGTGGATCATCGAGCACCTAGATCTGTTTGGAATTGCGAAGAATGAAACGTGCTTCCTGAAGAGAAGTATGGTGGGGCGGAAAACTGAACTGACATCTTACGGAAAAAGCTTGGGCACCCTGGATATCAGAAGAGGGATTTTCCAGAGTGATAACCAATCTCTTTTACTTTTTGTTCTCTGCATGATTCCACTGACCTTCGTACTTAGGAGAATGATCCTGGAGTACCAACTAAAGGGAAAGTCCCAAACAACCAAGCACTTCCGGTTCATGGATGATTTGCAACAACATGGCAAGGATGAGACACAAATGATTTCCTTGGTGAACACGGTCCACTGTTTTGGTACTGATATTAGAATGGAATTCGAACTCAAGAAGTGCAGAATAATCTACCTAAAAAGAGGCCAGGTAAATATAGATACATTGTGTGCCCGCAAAGGGGTACACGTGTAAGACTGTACGTATTTGTATATCTGCATTTGTATATACATGTATATACATGTAAGCGTGTAGGTACACACACACACACACACACACACACACACACACACACACACATATATATATATTACATAAACATGCATGTATACACACACATATGTATATATGTATATGTGTCTGTATATATAATAACTTAGCGGTTCGGCAAAAGAGTCCGATAGAATAAGTACTAGGCTTACAAAGAATAAGTCCTGGGGTCGATTTGCTCGACTAAAGGCGGTGCTCCAGCATGGCCGCAGTCAATGACGTGAAACAAATAAAGAGTAAAAAAAAGGAGTATATATACATACTTCTATATATATGTCTATATACACGTTCACGTACGTAATACCATAAATATATATATATATATATATATAATATATATATATATATATATTATATATGTATGTATTTATTATGTTAGTATGTATGTATGTATGTATGCATGCGTGTGTGTTTGTGTGTGTGTGTATGTAAATGCAAAGATAGCAAACCATTTTGAATGTATAATATCATTTTCACAGATGCTTGTCCCTTGTTACCCAGCACACACACACGACAAATGATGCTGTTACTATAGAAACGCAATGCTTACGCGAATGGTGCGTTGCTATGGTGATAACTATTGTTGTAAGAAACTAGGTTCTCACTCAAGGATACCATGTGTGCCACAGACCGAAATATAGTGAGAAAAATATGGAACGTATACCAGAAGTGTTGGTCATTTGCCAAATTTCAAAATAACACACGCAGGAACGTGGTTATGATCTAATAAATATATAACTAAAGAGGGAGCCACTGTACGTTTTTCTAATGTGGTAGAAATAGCAGCCAAATCCCCTCAAAACGGCTGAATGAACAAGACATTACAATTTTAGTTTAACTAAACGACACATTCAGTCGATGTTAGATGGTACTCAATGACTCTGAAGGTAGTCGGTGCTACGATATTATCCTTCCCTAGAGGGACGGTGAACTGGCAGAATCGTTAGCATGCAAGGCAAGATATTTAGCGGCATTTTGTCCGTCTTGACGTTCTGAGTTCAAATTCTGCCGTGGTCAACTTTGCCTTTCATCATTTCAGAGTTGATAAGGTAAGTACCATTTGATGATTGGGGGTCAACGTAGTCGACTAACCCCCTCCTCAGAATTTGCTGGGTTTTGCCAAATATTTTGAAGCCGATTTTACCTTTCCTTCTCTTCTCCCTCCATCGCTCCCTAGCTCCCCCTAACCCCATCTTCCTCACCCACTTGTTTATCCCCTACTTTTTTGTGTAGATAGGTTGAGAAAACAGGGTGCATATAATGTTGACTCACCCTCGTATAAATAAACAAATAAATAAAGGGAAACGATGTGGCAGGAGTGGCTGTGTGGTAAGTAGCTTGCCTACCAACCACATGGTCTCGGGTTCAGTCCCACTGCGTGGCATCTTGGGCAAGTGTCTTCTGCTATAGCCCCGGGCCGACCAATGCCTTGTGAGTGGAT